>NC_080716.1:18647400-18724900 GCF_019097595.1 Hemibagrus wyckioides | reverse complement strand
AGATAGATAGATAGATAGATAGATAGATAGATAGATAGACAGACAGACAGACAGACAGACAGACAGACAGATAGATAGATAGATAGATAGATAGATAGATAGACAGAGAGACAGACAAACAGAGAGACAGACAGACAGATAGATAGATAGATAGATAGATAGATAGATAGATAGATAGATAGATAGACAGACAGACAGACAGACAGACAGACAGACAGACAGATAGATAGATAGATAGATAGATAGATAGATAGATAGATAGATAGATAGATAGATAGATAGATAGAGAGATAGAGAGACAGACAGATAGATAGATAGATAGATAGATAGATAGATAGATAGATAGATAGATAGATAGATAGATAGATAGATAGATAGATAGATAGATAGATAGATAGATAGATAGAGACAGACAAACAGAGAGACAGACAGATAGATAGATAGATAGATAGATAGATAGATAGATAGATAGATAGATAGATAGATAGATAGATAGATAGATAGACAGACAGACAGACAGACAGACAGACAGATAGATAGATAGATAGATAGATAGATAGATAGATAGATAGATAGATAGATAGATAGATAGATAGACAAACGGTCGGATAGATAGATAGATAGATAGATAGATAGATAGATAGATAGATAGATAGATAGATAGACAAACGGTCGGATAGATAGATAGATAGATAGATAGATAGATAGATAGATAGATAGACAGACAGACAGACAGACAGACAGACAGACAGACAGACAGACAGACAGACAGATAGATAGATAGACAGACAGACAGACAGACAGACAGACAGACAGACAGATAGATAGATAGATAGATAGATAGATAGATAGATAGATAGATAGATAGATAGATAGACAAACGGTCGGATAGATAGATAGATAGATAGATAGATAGATAGATAGATAGATAGATAGATAGATAGATAGATAGATAGATAGATAGATAGATAGATAGATAGATAGATAGATAGATAGATAGATAGATAGACAAACGGTCGGATAGATAGATAGATAGATAGATAGATAGATAGATAGATAGATAGATAGATAGATAGATAGATAGATAGATAGATAGACAAACGGTCGGATAGATAGATAGATAGATAGATAGATAGATAGATAGATAGATAGATAGATAGATAGATAGATAGATAGATAGATAGATAGATAGACAAACGGTCGGATAGATAGATAGATAGATAGATAGATAGATAGATAGATAGATAGATAGATAGATAGACAGACAGACAGACAGACAGACAGACAGACAGATAGATAGATAGATAGATTGATAGATAGACAGACAGACAGACAGACAGACAGACAGACAGACAGACAGACAGATAGATAGATAGATAGATAGATAGATAGATAGACCTCCACCATGGTCTATTCAGTGTAAAGGATACTGATCCAGTTGTGATTTATACAGATGCAATTTTACAAACCTACAAAAAAGTCATGCTGCAGTTCTTTTTGGAAAGAAGGGACTTTTCCTCAGTGACCTTTCCATGAAAGTCAGACTGGTTCAGTGTATTTTTTATTTTGCTTTCATGAACACGAACACTTAATGTGTTTACAGAGGCCTGTAGGTCACATGTTGTAGCTCTTAGGTTTTTCTTTATATCACTGAGCATCACACAGTCTGACCTGGGACTGAACTTGCTGGGACGCCCACTCCTGTCTTGAAAGCTGTGTAAAGGCTTTGTAAACAATCCCTCTCACTGTAGAATGGTGAATTTCCAATTATTTGGAGATGGCCTTATAACCTTTCCCAGCTTTATGAGCAGGAACAATTGCTTCTCTGAGGTGGATAATGGCTGATCTCCTTTCTTCTTGGAATAATGTAGACACACCAAACTGCCAGAAGTTCCGCTTTTATAGAGAAAGTCATACTTTGTATTAATCTTGACATTTCTTTAGTAACCGTTAGCTGCTAATTACTCTCTTAATGACTGTGGAAATATAAAGATGTACTTCGTTACTTTTTTCTCCTCTGCTTCCTGAAGGTTGGTTTATTTTTAGGAAAAACGATGACTACATTTAGACATCGATTGCATTCCTTTTTTATTTTCACCTGAGGTTATTTGTTTGTTTATATATTATATAGAATTGAAGGAGGGTGTACTTTCTTTTGCCTGTACATGTACTATTGTGTTTTGCTGTCCAAAGGCATGTTGATTCCAAGAGAAAAAAGTGGATAGATCTTCTAACGGAAGTAATAAGTTAACCTGACAAAATAGTAATAAGTTAACCTGACATAATATTTGAGACGGTTATAAATAATTCTCACAAACGTTCACGTTCAGCACTATTGATGGGTACAACCTGGCATGCATTCCAGGAGGATTTTTAGTCATAATCTATACATCTTCATGGCTAGCCAGACAGATAGACTCTCATTCATACAGGTGCTTTGATGCGGTACACTTTAGCAGAAAGCTGACAGGATCGTCTGTAGTGTGGATCTAAACACGTTGTCAGGGAAGCAGTGACAACAGAATAAACCCTGGCTGACACACAGAAGTGTGTGTGTGTGTGTATGTGTGTGTGTGTTTGTGTGAGTTTGTGTGGATTTGCAGAGTGCTGCCAGAATGCCAGCAGCCCGATGAGGATTTAACTGGGTGTCTGACATACAGAGAGTTTGCGAGTGCACAGTCGCAGTGGGACCCAATTAAGGCTTGGCTCTGTGAGTTTGGAGATTATCAGCAAGGCCATTGAGAGCTCTGCGGAGCAAGGGAACTCGAACAATGAGAGTTAAGTTGAGCCAGATGCCACCGGTAGCCGTGGGGCTAAACTGTCCTACACAAATGCCAAACCAGTGAACACACACACATGCACACATACACATGAAGAGACATACAGAACACAGTGTGAGTCAACAGGGAGCTTCACGTCAGTATTCAGACTCCTGGGAAGCAGGAACTAAATAATACATTTCATAAACCTTTGGGAGATGTATTTTTTTCCTCGCTTTGGACAAACAAGCAGTGACACTCAAATTGTTCATTAAAAAGGCAGAAACTGATAAAACAACACTACATAGACATGCACAGACACACAGCCAGACCACCTGTCACTGTCTCACCAGCCCCACAGTCACTGTGGAGAAAGAGAGTGAAGAAAAAGTTAGAAAGAAAGAGACAGAAAAGGCTAGTCAAATGACCCGAGAGCAGCTAACTAGACTTTTTGTTTTTTAATGAAGACAAACGAACATAAAATAAGAAGTCTTTCGTTTTCGCTCCATTCCTGAGACAAATCCTGAAGTTTGATCAATCTCATTAACCCATCCATCCCTCCCTCTCTCCCCTACCCTCTAGCACAGAGACAGCTCCATCCATCAAGCAGGCAGCAATATCAGATACAGCAGCACCTACATGTGTTCCTCTGAGGCTTCCTCATTTATAACCAGACACTTCTTCCATTCCTCCATCCGCACTCATCATATGACCATGCTGAACCTCACAACAGATTCCTCAGTCATTACTTTTTTTCCCACTTAAGCTAATAAGTATTTTTCAGTATTGCAAAGACTCTTCACACAGTTACCACAACAGCACCCTCCTTTATTACAGTTTGCTGCTCTTTAAAGTATTTGTGTGTGTGTGTGAAGAAATGAAACATTTCATTATATTCAAAGGCTTCTTCACTTTACATTGTTTCTCCGCAAGTACTATATATTTCTTCAGTTTCCTAGAAAGAAAATTCAGAGAATTCCTGCATTCGCTTCTCACTTTCGCAAAAACTCAACACAATAAAGTTTGCCTACTACTTTAAGCAGTTAGTGTTATTTAAAAAGGAAAAGATCAGCAGAGTTATTATCATCTGTATACCGTCTCCAAGTGACTATATAAACATTTCAAACTGAGATCATTTCAGAAAAATTAAATGGAAAAGGGATGTTTTGGGCTGCTGTGTGTTTTTGTGTGTGTGTGTAGCATTATCCAATACACTGCTTTAACACAAATCCCAGCTCTGTCCATACAAACTCAAAGTACCTAATTACATTTTTGGATGAGCTTGTGTAAAAGGCTAGATGAGATGAGATGTGATATTGATTAGAACTTCTGGCCAGATAAAGTAAACTGAAAGATCCTTCCAGTTATTTTCCCCCTCTGACTAAAAAAAAACAAGTGAAATATCCCTCAACAAAACCTTCCTGTTAATTTACCGCATCATTTCTAGGAGATACTGAACAATATGAATAACTACAGGGGAAAATAACGCTCCTAGAATGATGTGAGCCCATAAATTTGCACCGATTTTTCCCCCCTCCAGCAGCGACATGGTGACACATAGTCCTTTGGATTTGTATATTTGTAGCTGCTGTTTATTAGGCGATTCTTTGCAGAGACATGAATTACCAACTGCTCGGTTGCCATGTTAACAGGTTGATATCACATGGGCTGTCAATCATGTAAATTACTGGTGGATGAGACTTTTTATTTATTTATTTATGTTTTGCTTCTCTGAAAAATACAGAAATTCTGCCAGCCAGTGCTGACAAAAATAAATCATCATCTCTATAGAGCATTCAAGCATTCATTGAAATGTATGATTTTCTTTTGATATCTCATTGTGCACATTTTTTTTTTTTTTTTTCATTTCGGATAAACAGTCCTTCAGATGAGTTATCTTTTCCACCGGCTTTTCATCTCTAAGCAACTCTTCTTTCTGTCAAATAAAGATTGCTTTTCTTGTTTTTTTTGTTGTTGTTGTTTTAGTGTCTAAAATTTATTCATTTACTGTCTGTTTATTCCCAAAGTGTAGACTTCCTTGTCTTTAGTCTCAAGCAGCCTCTAAGTACAAATTCATTTAACATCATATCAGTACACACAATTTAGAGTTAGCTTCCTCCTTTTTTGTCAAGCGGTTAATTTTTTTATTTCTCCCCTGGGGTTTAAGAGACAGGTCGCAGTAGATCTCTGCTTGCCTGAAGTGGGTGAAGAAATGGAATAATTGTGTGTGATCATATGGGCAGTGTGTCATAACGGGAGGGGACAACCCCATGTTTGAGAGATAATGATTCAGCCCAGTGGTCACGGTGATTAGTCTTCCTGCCCGCTGATACACTTTTCTGGTGCATAAGGGCAAACTGTATCAGACTGACAGAGGTTTGTTTGCCTCAGAGGCGGCATGGTGGCTTAGTGGTTAGCATGTTCGCCTCACACCTCCAATGTCCTGGGTTTGAGTCTCGCTCCTGCTCACTGTGTGTGTGGAGTTTGCATGTTCTCCCCGTGTTTGGTGGGTTTCCTCCAGGTGCTCTGATTTCCTCCCACAGTCCAAAGACATGCTTCTAGCTGTGTGTGTGTGCCCTGTGATGGGTTGACTCCGTCCAGGGTGCATCCTGCCTGAGGCTCCCTGTGACCCGAGTATAGATCGGATCAGATAAGTGGTACAGACAATGAAATGTTTGTCTCACACTTTTGGGGTTTGGACCTCTGTCTCACACCTTTGGGGACCTCTGTGTACTCTAGTTTCCCAGTCCAAGGACATGTGTGGTTGGCATTAATGGTTAAAGTGTTGTCCTACTGTTCAGAAGGTTGTGAGTTCAAATCCCAGGTTCATTAAGCTGCCATTGCTGGACCCTTGAGCAAGACCATTATCCCTCAGTTGTATAAAAAGAGATTTTTTAATAAGTTGCTCTAGATAAGGGTGCCTGTTAAAAGCCCAAAATGTAAATGAACAGCTTTTTGTGTGATTGTGCCCTGTGATAGGTGAAGCCTGTCCATTATGTCCTCCACCTTGAAACCCTGTGAAGGATGAGTGGCACAGAAAATGGATGGATAATACATGACATGGCACCCAGTAGTTGAACACCTGACCATCATACTGATATGTGCTTGTTGAACATTCCAATGTTGCTCCCTGGAAAGCTTTCAACTAGATTTTGGAGCTTGGCTGTGGGAATTTCTGCTGAAAAAGGGACAAGAGCATTAGTGACACTGATGTCAGGCTAGCAAACCCGAGATGCGGTTGGTGTTTAGCTCAAAGGTATTCAGCAGGCTTGAGTTCAGGGCTTTGTGCAGCCCACTCGAGTTCTTCCAAACCAACACCAATAACCATTCTGTTATAAAGTCTGCACAGGAACACTGTCATGCTGGAACGTGTTTGTCCCTTCTGGTTCCAGTCTAGGGAAATTGTAAGGCTACAGCATATAAAGACATACAATTATGTGCTTCCAAATTTGTAGCAACAGTTTGGAGAAGAACCACATGTGGGTGTGATAGTCAGTCCTTGTACTTTTGGCCAGATTATGTAGATTTATTTTGGTCCCTAGCTGCAGTCAGAATGAGGGGAACATCTGAGCCACTGGGCTTTCGACAATTCTTTTCCAGGCACAGCAATCAAGGGAAACATTCCTGGCTTCTGTGCATCCTGTATGATCCATGTGGTGGAACCATTGCAATATTCACCTCTGTATTTCTGCATCAATCACGGTTTGCTGTTCATATCCTGGTCTCATTTCAAAGGTGACTGTGAAAGGAAGCATCCATGATTTGTTGTAAACATGGTATTTGTGGAACACCTCAAGCTTGTTCAAGTCTCACTTGAGCAACTCCAACATTGCTAGTCATACGTAGATTGTGTGTGTGTGTAAAAAGGAGAGAAAAAAGGAATACAGAGCATGAGCTGTTACTGCAGCGTAAATGAATGAGACTAATAAAGGAAGAGAGGATGGAAGAAAGAATAATGAAGCGGGCACCACAAACAGACAGACCACTTTATATAGATGAGCGGGGAAAGGCAAGCTTATCCGTCCAACACAGAGAAAAAAAGAAATCCATCTCTTCTCATCCCAAGATGAATGAAAAAGCACAGAGAGATAAGAGGCTGCAGGTGAAACCTTTCTTTTTCATGTCTGGCCTTTGTTTTTTTTCCCCATCTTCTCCATTCAGCCTCAGGCAGCCGGAGCCTTGGTGTGGAGTGTGTTTCCAAACAAGATGGAGAGATCGTACTCAACAGAGAGAGAGAGAGAGAGAGAGAGAGAGAGAGAGTGAAGTGGAGAAACACAGAGCATAACAATTCCAGAGGGAGTTTAAGAGACTGACGAGGAAGACACAAGGAATTTGACACTGAGGAAAAATCGTAAACACCCGCTGAAGTGCAGAATCAAAGTATTCAGATTTTGAATGATCTATTCACATATCTATCAGTGCACACTGGTGGAATGGATATCTATCAGCAATGCAAAATACAGGTGTTTAAAAAAAAAGTAATATGTATTAAAATTCTGTCTGAATTGGATAAAAATAGAAAAGATATCTGTGAGCTGACATATTCGAAAATGACACTCTTTTATTCTGGTGGATTTTTAGCACAGCCACTCACTCCTGAACTGCTTTACAGCTAGGAACGTGCAGATAAATCCGGCAGGTTCTGTTCACAAGCTTCTGAATGACTACGTGACTCGTCAAGGAGGAAGCGACATTCAGCCTGCTGACTGACTCCTTCTGTCTCTCATGTCACTTAAACCATGACTGATGTTACTGAATGTTAATCTTTTTCACTTGCATGGTTGGAAACGCAACAAGATAATAATTGAGTATTATAAAGCAGGCCACCTGGGCGCATCATGATGGAGCTTCTAGCATAACCTGTCATTCAACATAATGCTACAGACACAACAACAGTACACGGATTAGATACGCATCCCTGCATGCCATATTCACTCATGATCCCTCTCTCTGCGTCGTGATGCTAAGACACAAACTCATTATGCGAGCTCCCAGCCTTAGCTTTTAGCCACCAGAATGCTATGCAGACAACAAATGCACACGGATTAGAGTCAAATGTACCTGTGTGTTCATCGGGATCTGCATAACAGTGAGTCAGCTCAGGAATTTTTGCTCAGTATTGAAACTCCTCCCTGTGAATCTACAACAAAATAGATCTGGTCCTTTTTATCAGTACACTGCCATCTCATTCTGTCAGCTGAATGGTAATCGGCTTATCAGTGATTTTTAATTAATATAAACCAATGAATTATTTTATCAGCACAAGTCTGATATAAAATGAGTCAGGACACTGTTGGCTTTCAGTGCGAGACGTTTTTGCCTCTGATGGGATAACCTTACATAGAAAGCACTTAGGAAATTTCATATAACCTTTATACTTTGAATATATAAACATTTGTGTGAAAAAAAACAACAAAAACATTTTGTACTTTTTTAAAAATATATACTTACACTTATATATACACTTATGAATATATTGTTCGGGGTCTGCACAGTGGATCATTTGGTCCGCATGTTTTGATTTGGCACAGGTTTTACTCCGGGTGCCCTTCCTGATGCAACCCTTCCATTTGCTCCCTTACTGGGAATCGAACCTGGGCCATGGCAGTGGGAGCATGGGATAATATATTGGCCCTAATTGGCTAGATAAAAACAGAAATACTTAAAGGCCTAATAAACCAGTGTGACATAACAAAGACAAACCTCTCTCTCTCTCTCTCTCTCTCTCTCTCTCAAATATATTTTGTCAGGACTGGGACATTCATTAAATAAAGTAAATAACTAAAAGTTAAAATTTTCAGAAATGAAGCTGATTGAGTTGGCATGCAGTCAACAGAAAGAAAAACATCAGAGAGTCGCAATGTTTGAGATTTATAACTGGTATTTGTAGATTCTAGCTGAAAATGTGGGGAGGAAAAACGTGAAGGGTTTTTTTTAATGGCAATAATAACTGAGTAAAAGTACAATTGTTAATTTTCAAGTACAAATAGTCTAAAACTAAGCGCTGGTAATGAATAAATAAATGTAATTTATTTCAACCTCCGTACATAGCAGATGAAATTACTCTCTTTAATATAATCACTTATAATAAAAGATAAAAAATGGCTGTTCTTTTCAGAGTTTCCTTTATTTGCATATTTAAAAAATGATAATTCTAAAAGTGGTAAGCGCATGCATCTATGAATCCTGATGTAGTGCCTGAGCGAGCTGGTGAATGAGATTTACTAGGTCATTTATTCATTAACACAGTGTCAAAAATCAATATAACCCTGTCACCAACCCTGTGTCAATAACAGTGTGTATGAACAAACACACACATTTATTTATTTTAGCTTAAAAAGAAAGACCAATGAACTCATTATTTCACATCTATTGCAGCATTCATTTCTGTACGCATGTGTGATCCTACACAGGGCATCCTGCACAGCATGCCAACCCATAGTATATCTGAGTACCATTTACCATCTCTCGCTCTCTCTCTCTCTCTCTCTCTCTCTCTCTCTCACACACACACACACACACTATCGACAATTTAGAGATGCCAATCAGCCTACAGTGCATGTCTTTGGACTAGAGGAGGAAACCCCTGAATCATAGGGAGAACACAGGGTGAAGGCAGGAATCAAACCCTCAACCTCAGACGTGTAACCTCTAAGACACTATTCATTCATTTTAGCTTATGGTAATTTTCTAAGCACCTAATAATTTAGAGCGCATACCATCAAATTTTAAACACAACGATCCATTAAACATTTTCTGCTTTAACTATACAAGTTCTTGTATTATTATTTTTATCAGCATTATCATTATCATTAAGGTCATCTGAAAACCAGGTTGCCATGTTGACCCGTATGATGCTGGAGGATTACACTCAATTTTGGAAAGATCCTAAAAACTGCAGTAGGGATGTTAACTGTAGAACTGGTTGTAAGATTATCTGCAAGAACAGGGTATGATGAGGAGCCAGAAGAATATTGTGTAATCGATGGCGAAACAAGTCCAAAAGTGCACTAGAAAGCATTTCTGAAGCCTTTTTAGTTTTAAGTGTATTTCTATGCTGTTTCAAAATCCCTACCAGCTTTCTAAACACTTCCTGCAGTAATGGAATGAGGGATGCTTTGGAAGTCATTTAAATTTGGTTTATAGGATTTCCGTCCCCTAAATACCGTCTTCACTGTCTGAAGGGAAGTTTAGAAGTTTAAATAGGAAAAGAAAGTAAACTGGTGAGCTTCATCTTATATGCTGATTAAATTGTGACAGCTACAGCTGGTTTAAAGCCTCACTTTATATTCACAGATGCCAAAATTTACATGCTTACAGTTTTTATTTTAAACAAATGATCTTTTTTAGAAAGTATTGCAAGTTCCAGAGGCAAGCTATTATATAAAAGAATTTTAATATTCTACAATTTCAGAACGTGGTGTGTGGAAAAATGGAGTCGTAGTGAGGACACGTCCCCTTCATTACCAGTGTCGCTTACGCCTATGTCTGTAGATCTGAAACAAAAGACAGCTGCTTTGAAGCCTGTGCTTGTTCATGAGTCAGAGTTAGAAAGCATCACATGAACAGCTAGGGATAAACAAGCAGTTTGTAACACTTCTGTAAAACCTACAGCCTGTAGAAACAAAAAGGGGCTCTATTTACCATGCTAATTATAATGTTGTCTGATAGATCTTTTTCTCTTCATATTTCTGAAAGGACGAACATGAAACAACCAAAGACAGATTATAAATTTAGCACATAATGACAACAAAGAAATGGATTGTAATGGATTCTTTACTAAGCTTAAAAAAGTATTTTGAACAAGTTCTATATGAAAAATGCAGCACTCAAACGCAAGCCAAGTTTTAGTAGACTCCAAAAAGACCTCCAAAAGGTTTCACACGTTTCTGAAATCTTGCCTGACAAAAAAAAAAAAAAAAATTAAAGCTGGAATAAAAAGAATTGATCTCAGGGGTCCTTGTAATCAGAAGACAAAATGATTAGTCTCAGGATACAGTCCTCACAGATTGCACTGCATCCAATAATCCCCAGATTTTCCACCTCTGCTGTTTAACTTCCCATATCTTTTAGTTGCCTTAAGCTACTGAAGTGGGAAAATGAATAAAAGAAAAGCTACTATGTTTGAACTGTCTATTCTTTTTAATCCCCTTTACTTTTTTTCCATCACCAAACAAACCCTGTCTATAGTTATTTTCTTCTCCAAAATCCTGACTCCTCCTCCATTTTCTCTCTCCAACAACCACGTTAGCCATATGCCACACCCTAATAAATCTCAGCGAATAAAAAACACAGAAAAGAGGAAAGGTTTAAAAAAAGTTTACAGAACTTGAGTTTGAGACAAAGTATACACCGATCAGGCATAACATTATGAGCAGTGAGAGGTGAAGTGAATAAGACTGATTATCTCCTCATCATGGCACCTGTTAGTGGGTGGGATATATTAGGCAGCAAGCGAACATTTTGTCCTCAAAGTTGATGTTAGAAACAGGAAAACTGGACAAGTGTAAGGATTTGAGCGAGTGTGACAAGGGCCAAATTGTGATGGCTAGACCACTGGATCAGAGCATCTCCAAAACTGCAGCTCTTGTGGTGTGTTCCTGGTCTGCAGTGGTCAGTATCTATCAAAAGTGGACAAGGAAGGAACAGTGGTGAACCGGTGACAGGGTCATGGGCGGCCAAGGCTCATTGATGTAAGTGGGGAGTGAAGGCTGGCCCATGTGATCCGATCTAACAGACGAGCTACTGTTGCTCAAATTGCTGAAGAAGTTAATGCTGGTTCTGATAGAAAGGTGTCAGAATACACAGTGCATCACAGTTTGTTGTGTATGGGGTTGCATAGCTGCAGACCAGTCAGAGTACCCATGCTGACCTGTGCACTGCCGAAAGCACCAACAATGGGCACGTGAACATTAGAACTGGACCAAAGTGCTGGACAAACAAGTCTGATCCATGGAGGCCCCACCTCACAACTTATAGGACTTAAAGGATCTGCTACTAACATCTTGGTACCAGATACCACAGCACACCTTCAGGGATCAAGTGGAGTCCATGCCTCAACGGGTCAGGGCAGTTTTTGCAGCAAAAGGGGGACCAACACAATATTAATAATGTCATAAGGTCATAATGTTATGCCTGATCAGTGTATATTGAAATACAGCAATATATTACCGTTGCCAAGAAACTGACATTCACTCGCTGCAAACGGTTCATTATGCTAGAGGGAATAAATGAATGATATAACTGTTGGAGATAACAGAGTTAATATCCTATGACTACTCCAGCTATTTCTCATCAGAAATCAAATCTTGCATCAAATAATGTCATAATTTGTACACAGTCTAATTGCTCTTCCCCACTGTGATGGTGTTTTCTGACTTGATGATGTAACGCTGTTGTACAGGCTTATGGGATGAGGACAGACCTCAGTAGGGAGTCCTGCAACTCTCAGAAAAAGACACTTCCTTTTAGCATCCTAAAAGTTTTTAGATTTTTATAAATTAGTTTTTATAAATCTATACACAACCACAAAGTTTTACAAACAGAACTTCTTCAGAAAGCTAGAATCATTGATGTTGCATAAATATTTGACATTGTAATGTTGGTGAAAGACTCCTAAATATGTCTTGGTGCAAACAGTCATCTGAAGTCACATAATGGAGTCTACCTTTCTGCAAGTCACATGACCTGTGAAGGCCCCAGAGTTTGATGGAGAACATATCTAAACACACAGCATCATGAAGACCAAGCAGCTAGCAAAACAAGTCTGGGTGAAAGTTCTGGAAAAGTATCAACAATTTTGTTTATAAAAAAATTCTGTGGATAGTCCTGTGGATTTTCCATTAAATCCATTATTTATAAAAAGTAAGAATATGACTCAACCATGACTCTGCCTAAAGGAAGGCAAGGCAAGGTAAGGAGGGCATTAGTCAGGGAAGCTTGCAAGATGCTGAGAGTAATTCTTACACAATGCTGCCATCACCATGCTTTACTGTTTCAGGATGATGAACAGAGCTGGGATTCCACCAAACATAGTGTTTTGTGCCAAGGCCAAAATGGACTCAGCAGACCAGAAAACCCATTGCTACAAATTTACTGAACCTCTAACGTATTTTTGCAAACAAATGGGCTTTTATATGTCTCGCCACTCTTCTATAAAGACAAGAATTGCAGAGTGTCTGTGTTTGTCCTGTGGGCTGTGGTTCTTTCCAGCTCTTTCAGAATTACACTTAAGGCTCTTGGCTGCTTTTTTGACAAATATTTACCCTTTTTTTTAACCCCTCATCCTCCACTTCCTCCCACCATGCCTCAGTGGAACAAAACACTATGCCTCAGTGGAACAAAACGCTAAATATTAAATAGTATTTTGTGTCGATTTGTGACATAAAATCCTTATTTAAAAAAAGTCATTTTTAGTGGCAGATTGTAATACTCATCTAAGGCACTTGCAATAACAGCAGACAGATGAAAGCTAGAATGAGATGAGGCAATGTTTACTGCTGTAAGGACGAACGAGGTGGAACGGGGTGAGTGTACAGAACATTTCATCCTGCAGTATGATGAGGTAAACCAGTGCTTACTCTGAAGACGAAGACACTATCATGTTATTATGTTATTAGCATGTGACTAGCATGTGTCAGTGCTCAAAACACAAGGCTTTGTAGGTCATGGTACAAAAAGCCTCCAGGGATTGAGAAGTTGGGGATGGAGAGAGGAGTGATAGAAGGAGAGGAAGGATTTGATGGATGTGAACACTTTTGATTGCATCAGTATTGCACATTGCATTGCAATACATCCAGCCCTTTAAACAAAAATGATGGCTGTTAAAAACAGAGATTTACAACAAAACAAACATTAGCTTGCTTTTACAGTTTAATTATAAAATAGTCTCATAACTGCTTGAATTTATACCATATACTTTAATGTGAGATACATTATCATGGTAACCAATTTTAATTAAACCCGTTTTAATTTTTGCTGCATGTCCTGGAGAGGACTTTAGTACTAATGTTAATATTTTACATCTATTACATAGAATCTTCCAGTAATGTACCATAAAGACAAAATATGTGGACTTTATATGAAATCAGAAATCATTTTCAGAATTTACAATAAATCACTTTAACAGGCAATAAATTCATTGATCACTTTCATCACTCATCACTGTGGAAAATATAACTCACATAGCTAGATACAAAATGGCATAGAGAAAGTTTTGAAGGTGATGAAGGTGTATGTTTTAGACAGAGAGAGAACTGCAATCCTCTATTCTACACAATCCTACACTCTAGTTACATTTTGGAGACAATTCACCCTTTCAAAATAATCATTTCTTGCTGAATAAAATCGTAAGATCTTTCTTGTACTTGCTCTGTATATATATATATATATATATATATATATATATATATATATATATATATATATAAAGGTGCATAAAATGTATTTATAAAATTTAATACCAATTAGGAAAGCTACTAAAGAGTCATCATAGACAGCATCATCAGTTGCTGGTAGGTTTGTGCGGTTTAATCTATGCCCATAATCTATTCCTGACCTATAACCTTCACTCTGTGATCTCGAGGATCAGATCGTCCCCTTCCAGTGTGCTATCGGTCTTGACGTACACCTTGGCCACGGTTCCTGTGACCGGCGAGTTCACCACAGTCTCCATCTTCATGGCGCTGAGAACACAGAGGGGCTGACCTTTCTCTACCTTCTGACCCTGTTTCACCTTCACCTCCACCACCTTCCCTGGCATGGGGGCTCCCACCTGACCCTTGACATCCTTCAAAGCCTTTGGATGGAAGTGCATCTCCTGAGGGTAGAATACAAGATTGGGATTAAGGGAATACTCTAACTCCACACATTACCTCTGTTATACAATTTCCATAACAACGTAAAGGATGGAGAATCTGTTTAATACCAAGGCCAACATGCAAACCAATAAGCCACTGTTCCCCCCACCACTACACCTATATTAATATTGTTAATATATATATAATTGCAAGTATATTGATGGAATTCAATTGCTGTCATTAGGCTTCCTTTAAAAGTGATTTATCTTTGTAAAAAAAATCTCCAGCACTCAGAAATGTGTAATTATTGTTAATAGTAATTACACCTACTGTATGTTAGAGATGTGTTGGATACAATCTAGTATACTTTTTAAAGGAATACCAATTGCCTGAGACAGAATGCAAGAACTCTCCGGATACCTGAACTCATTTTCTAGCATTAAGTGTTAACTGTTCAAGTGTTCAGCCCAGGCCTCCAGGGTTGAGAAATGCAGATTTTACTCTCTCTGCTTAATTTGTCAAGTCAGGTGTGGTGACATGGTGGTTCATGTTACTCAATTAAGCCTGTTCCAGGGAGGCACCTGATCTTGTTTTAAGTATTTAAGCATTTTATCATGAGACTTACTGAAATAATTCATAACCTTACACGTCTAAAGGGAGGAGAGTGCCAACTTTGCACTTTTTCTTTACCTGTGAAGATGTACAGGAACATAACTCAAATAATTATAAGGGGTACGCAAACCCAAGAGTTGTTAACCAGTAAAATCTTTCCGCTTGGCACCTACAATAAAATTTGTGTAAAGCTTCTATGTTACCCAGTAAAAGTGGGTGCAGCGGTGTCATTTCTTTTTCTAGCATTAGATGATATAGCAAAGACAGGTTGGCAGTGTATCTTCACTGTTTAATCAGTAATGACCGGCATCTGCTATGTGAGAATTTGAAGGGAAGTGGCATTTTTGACTGGTGCTGTGAAAACTGCAAAGTGATAACTGGTAATATGACAAAATGGTTGAAAAAAGTAAGTTTTTTCAGCCAAATATAGAAAGTGAGAAGATGGTGCCAAGCCACTTGATGATTTGGAAGATGCTTAAAAGATACAGTCTCTCAGTAATGAGCTGCTATTACCAAAAATTGAGCTTCATTATGATTGTGCTGTTTCTGCAGAATAAAACAAGGGTATATTTCTGATTGTTATGAGAATGAGAATACGTGTATGATAGGTTTGTTGTTGAATAGACTCAAAATTAAACTTCATTATGTTTTGTGCTGTTTTTTGGGGGGTGTTCCGAATTTCTAGGAGAATGATTATATGTGTAGGATCTCAGTTTGTTTTGTAAACACATAATTACCTTCATCGCCACCATATCTTTGACTAGGACGGACCGTAGTTGACCGTTCAGCTCAAAAAACACCTCCCTCTGTCCAGCTTTGTTCAGGTCCCCCAAAGCCAAGGCTTTGATATGCAGCGTCTTACCTCTTTCCAACTCAACCTGAGTGACAAACGGAGGGAGAGGAAATGAATAAAAGCAATAAAAATTCATTTGTTTTAACCCTGACTGAGAGATGACCTATTTGCACAGCACTAACTCAGGCTTCTGGCAGACCCTGAGCCACGTGATGTTGGGCAGTTAATTTAGTACAGCTATTTTTGAAGTTTTATATACGTCAGTAAGTGCTTAATATAGATTGTGCTATTCTAAAAAAAATCAGTGATGGCTCATATCTTAGGTTTTTCTCTGTGGAAAGAGAAGTAAGCAGACTGCCAAAAAACTTCCGTATACAAGCAAGGATTATGCAGACTTTCATCGAAGGACACTGAGGATACTGTGATGACTATTCCAAAATATAAGAAAAGCAAGTGTAAGCATGCCTGGAAAATCAAAGTCAGGTAGTTTAGGGATGCTAGCATGCTGCTCTATTATCATCAGTGGAGTTTTTAAGGTATAGCAGGCAGCAGAGTGAATTAAAGTTCACTTGTTTCCCTTTCATCCGGATCTTTCTCTGTCTGATTAGCCATGGTGGTCTGGCCTTTCATCTCCTCTCAGTGTGCAGCACATGGCCATGAGCATGTCTGTGCCTGGTAGGTTTTGCCCGACAGGTGGGCGCAACGTCTGTGCTCACTGTTACAGGGATTTAGGTGAGAGAAACATTGGCAAGTTACTGAAAGCAAATGCTAAGACTGCTCCATGCCAAACAATTTGTTTTAGAGAGTGCATTTTGAGAATGCTTTATTAAACATTATTTATGCTCATATCTGGACATCCACTTGAGAGCTTGTCCTAACCTTCTTCCACATCCAAACAAATACACACAATGCAACACTCCAGTTAAACCTGCTCTAGCACAAGGACAGGTTAGACCACTGCACTTTTCTGTCACTGACATTGAATATTAAAATAGAATGAAAGAGGTGGTCTGGCTTTTGGCCAGTGCTGAGAAGGTCAAAACCCACCGCACTATAAAGAGGCTGAACTGGATGTGGCATGGACTTGTCTGCAAAGAAGGTTTAGGAAAAAAGAGAATAGAGAACAGTAAAAACTCTATGCCCCAGATACAGGCATCATTTGAGCAGCTATTATAATTTATGGCAGACACGCTGAGCCAGACATGACAAAAAGGTAAGAGGAGACCGACAGAGTGCAAGAGAGAAATAGACAGAGAGAGAAAGAGAGAGAGAGAGAGAGAGAGAGAGAGAGAGAGAGAGAGAGAAAAGATGGAGGATGATTACCTGGAACTCCTCTGCAATTTTTGGTCCATCGAGAAACAGGCGGGTGTTGAGACAGTCGACGGGCCCGAAATTGGATCTGAACTCTTTAAACTCCTGAAAGACTTTTGGGTACATGGCTGCTGACATCACATCTTCCGGAGAGATGTCCTCACCATGTGCTGCACGTAAATCAGCCTCCAGCTTTTTGAAGTCCATGGGAGGTAGTGATGCACCCGGACGACCCTCTATCCGAGGCAGCGATTTAAGCACCTGTGACACACAATGAATGAGAGTGATATTCAGATGCTGGAAATATCTCTTCCAGGTTCCAGCATAGCACTGTGTTTTGAACTCTCATCAGAAAATGACAAGTAGAAATTTGGCTATCTGAAAGGGATTCTTCACAGTGGCATGTTCGGGTTTAAAATACTGACAGTGTAATTACTCTTTAATCTTCTCCATCAGCTCTTTGTGTGAGCCATGCTGGAGGCAAAAATCCCTTAACTTTAATAATACATAGTGCATTATGGTGTTTGTATCGGTTTTATAACCTTTAAATGGTTGTGAGACAAAGACTTTGGCTCAGTCTTCTGAGATACACATCAATTACACCCAAAACTCAGCCGTCGGTCTTTAATTATTCAAGACGTATAAATAAAATAACTCCAAACTACCAGAATGCAACGAAGTGCAAGAGTGTGGCTGGTAATATGATCCAATCTGACGAAAATCTCTCAGATACAATACCTTCAAATACGCCATTAAAAACAAGGCAACACAATGCGGGAGAAGATAAAACAAATAGGCAGGGTGGCAGATCGGCAAATTGTCAAGACCATGTAGGGTGCCAGTGAGGTGGAGAAGTAATTGATTTAGGTTGAGGAAAGCACTTGTTTTAGCTAATTGTGGCTGGCACAATGACAAGAGTCACATTGACATTCCTTTGTTTTCTTCCCTTTTTTCTGTAGCACGAGGGCATAGAAACAATGTAAAGAGATTTTGAAAAACAGGAAACAAAAAATATTCTTTAGATCAGTCTCACTAAAAATGAAAAATATAGCTATTAAGATAAACAAGTGACACACACACACATGTCTGTGGAATTAATAATCATGGAGCTCATTATTCAGCCAAAATATCTGTGGGTTAAAGTGGCTAGCCACACGCCCACCACCGCCACCTTTTGATTAATTCACCTCCTGGTAGCTTGTGCACAATAATAAAGCTTAAAACATCCCAGTTGGACCAGATCTGCAGCAGGTTTGTTCTTTTGTAGCCCTGGGACACACTCGCCCTCCATCGTCAGTTGAGCGATGGCTTACATGTTTGGGCAAACAGCAAGCTACCAAAACTCCCACCCTCAGTGCACTTCTTTTCATGCCTTCGAAGCACACAAAATCATTTTTTCCTCATCCCCTCTGTAGTAATAGACGTGTCATTAGTTTAGCTTCTCTCACAAAATCATTTTTATTTAGAAAATAAAATCATCTTCCCAGGGAATGATAGCCATGCAGGAGGCAATAGATGGTTATGGGAACCAGTATGGCTATAATCATTAGAAGCATTTTTCTCTTTGATGGCGCAGACTTTGGAACCAGGATACACATCTCTCCCCGCTATTATCACATCAGCGGTAGAGGAAGTGCCACCACGGCGATTTTATTTGCTCAAATTTATAAGCGTCAAATGAAGCTGGGCAGCAAGACGTAAAATCTTTTAGTCTCCTGTTAGTATTAACTCACAGGAGATGCAGTTCAGTGTGTGTGTGTGTGAGTGTGAGAGAGAGAGAGAGAGAGAGAGAGAGAGAGAGAGAGAGAGAGTGAAAAAGGGACAAAGAAATAAGAGACAGAGTTTGTCACTAATGGACATTAGGTTCGGAAGGATGTGAGAGGTGCAGAGAGGGCCATTTCACCATTTAAACACCTCCACTGATCTCTCATCCCAACCAATCCATCTATCAGCACAACGAGGAGATGGATATATTGGACCCTAAGTGGAGACAACCATGATGTGATGGGTCTTGGAAAAGCGACTCAATTGACCTGTCCAAGATAAATGCTATTCAGAAGACTAAAGATATAGTCACACCGTTATTTTGCCGACGTGGAGTGACAGTCCGGTTTTCATGGACGGATGTCATTTCTGAGGGAATGGAGTGACAACTTTTCAGCTATCTGAATTTCTCCAGTTACACAACAAAAGGTCCAGTGTGACTGATACTGTTACTTTGCTCAGTGGTATGCTGTTTTTTCATTGGCTCATGCTACAGAGCTTCACAAGTTTGAGCATACTTTCTGGTTTATTCCTATTAATATAAACTTTTTTTTAATAAGCCTAATTTAGTGTGAAATTGGCTACGGGACTTTGGACCAATCAATTATGTTTGTCTTTATTACTTTTCAAATTAAACTCTCACAATACTTCTGTAAAAAAAGTGAATAGTTAGAAACAGGGTAAGGGACTTAACGAAGATACTTTGGTAATAGCACCTTCTGCATCCTATCTTACGAATCTACAGTTTACTTTGAACAGATTATTATTAAATAAATCACTCAGAAAATGACAATGTACGTTGAGATTCTTAGAATGAATATTTATTTGTGCGCTATAGATTAAGACATAAGTCAGCAAGAGTACACAGGCCTTTTATGACCCATATATTCAGAGCCAAGACATGAATACTGAATACTAAACAATTTGCAGCACAAAGACATACTACACACCGCCATCTTGCAGGTAAATACGTCAAAGGAAAAATAATGACATCTCTAAGGTGGTGGCATGAAACTTGCTGACCTTATGTTTAGTTAAACATGAAAAATTAAAAGTATAAAAGTAAAGAAAATAATGATCTCTCTCTCTCTCTTTTTATTTTAAAAAGAATATCACATTCCTGTTCTCCCCAGGAATTCCTCTACTGATTTGTTTCCATTAGTCTGGAATAATGCACAGAACTAGCACATAGTTATACAAGTTCTTAGCTACAATTCTTTAGCTTGGTCTGTTAGATTTCCAGGCAACCAAAATGTAGGACACTAGAGATTTTATTTGCCAGACAGAGAACTAACCCTGCATTCAAATTTCCCTAAGTGTTAAATATTATTTTGTCTAATTTATGTACGTATACATTTTTTAAATATTCATAAACGGTTCTGTATTTTATGGAGATTTTTTTATTTAATTACAGCAAAATATTTAGGCTCAGCATACTGTATTTTCTGCATAGACTCCAACATGTTCATTTATAAAACATACAGAAGCATGTCTTAACCTATTATTATTCTATACAGGCACATAAAAGCAATTGCTCTAATAAATCCCCACTCTTCCCAGTGTGTCTGCCCACGATTAGATGACTCCCACCTTTAAACAGTGATTAGTGCTGTCAGACTACTGATCTGAATAACAAATTATGATGAACTGATACGTAAACCCTGGACTTTTCTGTTCTAGTTATATTAAGATCAACATTATGCGTTGTATATGGTTTCAAAATATGGCTTTATTTCAGTGAAAATAATGCTGCGTCCCAATTCGCATATAAATCGTCCTATGCAAGAGTAGAAGCCCAAAGTGTATGATGGTGAAATGAGTATCCCGAAGGTACTTGGATGCTCTTTTATTTCTGGTCCAAAGTGTGGATCTATGGACACTTTTTCAGCTAATAATGCCCAATTTTGTGAGTTTTGTGACCGTTTGCTTCCCTGAATTCAACCGGCACACATGGTAGACGAGTCTGTGATGCATCTTCTGTATGTTTTTCGAGAGGAGTAAATGAAATATGGGCAAATAAATAAATTAAATGATATAGTATAAATAATATAAGGAATGATTAATGAATAAAAGATGAATATGCAATGAGGAGCTTGTTTACAGGGGCAGTGTGCGTAACTAGGCAACAATTTTCTCTTCGGTTCCATGGCATGTTCACGACTCTTCTGCTACACACTCCCTTTTTCTGTAGAAAAACACTACATACTTTTAGTGCAGAGCAGAAGTAGGTGAATTGGGATGCAGCATGAGTCATTGCTTTGTTAATTGCTCTGGTGTTTTTTTGCATTGACCTTCTGCTGGCCCTCTGACAGTATTTTAATGAAGTAAATAGCTTTCATTACGTGTGTGTGTGTGTGTGTGTGTGTTTTTTCCTTGATTTTTTTCTACATTAGATATTAGGCGACAATAATTACCTGATGACCTAATTAATAACTGTGAAGTGTCATGAGGAAGTCCAGCATATGAAACACGCCTACCAGTGCTATTAGTCAGCCCACATAGTAGAACATTTTAGATGAGATACCAGTTGCATGAACCCTGATTGTAATGCTGATTATCACATTGATTTAATTTAGTGTCAAATCCATTTATTATCAGTTTATAACAGAATTTCTGGCTCCCCTGTTCTGTGCTGAGGCCAGAGGAGACGACTGTCATTTTTTAAAGCCTTCTTCTGCTGAGAGGCAAATTGTAATTGCACTGAATATTTGAATCCCCTATACTTCTGCAAATATCTGGGCAGAACAGATGGCTGCTGTGAAGAACTTTGCTAGATGAAGTGCTTGGAAATATTGCAAATCAAATTTTGCATTTTTCTTCTGTACTGCTTAACCTACACAGGAAACCTGGAGTTTATCCCATGAGACTTGGGGCACAATGTGTGGGACATCCTGGACAGGGTTTTAACCCAATGCAGAGTACAAACTCAGACAGTATGAAAAAATACAGAGATGCAAATCAGCCTTCAAAACTTGTCTTGGGACTGGTGGAGGAAACCAGAGTACCAGAGGAAACCTCCAAGCTCCACAAACAAGGGATGGAAGCAGGAATCGAACCCCAACCCCACAGGTGTGAGGTAAATGTGCTAATCACCATCATTATATATATATCTACATGCAGTTCAGGGTGATTTCACCTCTATAGCTTTTAATTACTTCAATCAAACCTTGGTATATTTTCTTTCCTTTTGTCTGCTTTGTTTGAGCAGGTGAGAACAGCACTCACACTCAGGTGTGGAGCGAAACAAGCGGTGTGAATGAAGTGAGCTCGGTCCAGTTCCAAAACAAACCCTAGCGAACTTCGATTGCTGTGAATTGACCATGAATTGACTCAACTGCAGAAAGTGTTTGAGTTTGAATTGCAAGCAATATTTATTATAGATGTAAGCTTCTAAACTGACCCAAACTAAGCCAAGAACAGAGCTGCAGAAATATGACGTGTTCTGGATAGTGTGAAAGAAAGACAAACAAACAACACTGGATATGTTACACAACAACTTATAAATGTGTTGTTTTTATAATTATATGGGTGTTTATTGATTGTTCTTGGTGTTTGTTCTAATGCACAACTACCAAAGTTCTGTTTTTCATTTATTCCTTTTCTGTGTTTCTGATGAATGAGACAATAAATAAATAAATAAATAAATAAATAGATAAATAGATAAATACATAAATAAATGTAAGCCAATGTGTCCCATTCTACATGCCCCCTCAGGCACTCTCTTTTGTTTTGCATGAAACCAAAAAGGATATATAGGTACCAATTTGTCTCCGATTTTGATTCAGCAAACAAATTAATTGGCTCTTTAAAGCGTTAAAACAAACGGCATCATTCATGTGTGCTGATTTAATGCTTTTTCCTTTGACAGTACAACTGTGTTCATTGTGTGAAACAAAATACAGTACAGATCTGCACTAGTCAGCAAGCTGGGAATAGTTAAAAATACCCAAAGGAGGAGTTGAAGCCTAGTTCTGAAATAAAGCCATTATTAGAGTTATGCTGTATTTTTTTATATTTATTTTTTGGACTGCAAACCTCTTCAAATCTCACACAGCTAAAAGAGAGGCAGGGTCTGTACACACTCTGGCCTGAACCCTCAGCACATTTATTTTTTCTCCTCCTCCTGAGCCTACTCTACTCGAGCTAGCCATTAGCAAATTCAGTTACGCTAATGCTGTTGAGAAACATACATAAAATATGCCGATTAGTGCATAGTGAGCCTCTCTGAGGACTGCCTTGGAAGGTTTTAGTAGCTTTTTTTTTTCTCTCAGTAGAGGAATGATACACAAAAGAGTGCTCACTAATGTTATTAGTCACACAAGATGCAGTTCATAGATGCCTCCCACATTTCCCAGTCACCCCTCGTTAATTTGATGGCTTTTGTGGCTATTTGCGAGAAGAGAATTGTGTGTCAGTGTGGGTGCACGCAGTGAGAGTGGATGCAGAAGAGCAGAAGACGGCAGGTTTGGTTTGAACTGGAGAGGAAACTGCCGTGTTTAATTGGAGTGTTGCCTGATTTGTGAAAATGGTCGATAGGGTGTTTTTTAATACAACGGCCTCTCTGTAGTTTGATTTTCTCAGCTCTAAGGCTCGAGAAAAGAGGCTTTTATATGCTAGTCGACATAATCCACTATAATACACAAGCACAAAATGGTAAATCCGTTAAGCTTGTGTTTCTAAATAGGACGTGTGAAAGACGTCTTAATGCTAGAAATGTACAGATGACTAATAATTGAGGGATGATGATAAACACTGACACTTGAATAGGCTGTGTTTCTTATGGGGCCTGGTATAGGAAGACTGATCAGCACTGGCTCACAGCAGGCTGGACCTGCCAATGCCACTTAAACTGGATCAGCCGATTCCCAGTGATAGGACACTTGAGCTCTCGGGCCCCATTCCAAATATCTCTATTGCACCACATGGGCACTGGTTAGTGCTCTCAGCCACAAAAACACCCTCCTACATGTTTGTATGTGCTCACACACAAACACATATACATACACAAATATGCATAATATCTTGTGGTGAAGGGTGTTTGAGGCAGTATAGCATAGAGCTAGACTAATGGAAATAAAAGAGCAGTGTTAAAAGTGCATCTTCATGGCAGAAGAATCAACCGCTAGCACAATGCACCATGGGACATGTCCTGTTCAGCCATCTAAACCCCAATGGATGCTATAGTGCTTTATATAGACCTCAGAATAATTTCATACTACACTTCCTACGACTTCCTTTATCTGTACAGTGCTGTTACTGATGCGTGTCTACAGCTTTATATTGTTAGAAATGTTAGATTCACACAGAAAAAATATTTTTAAAGATGAAAACCTATACTTCATTTGAGATGTTAAAATGACATTACATGCAACAGCAAATTAGAAAAGATTAAAGTCTTTACTGTGTAAGTCGTCACTGAACAGTTCAAGCTTGCTGCTGATTGTCTACTTTTTGACCTGCTGTTTAAGCTTAAATCAGAGCTTAATTAATGCTAATACTATACATGTCGCATTCAGTAATGTTTATCACATCATAATGTGAACTGTGTGAATCCCTTATAGTCTGATCTCTTGAGCATACAGTGTACTCTGTAGCTCTGATATACAATGTATATGATAGATTGTGATTAAAAACAAAACTAAACACTAAAATCACCTTATATAACAGCATGCTATATTTACCAATGAAACTACTAGAATGTTTAGTATGTGATAAAAAAAAAAGAAGATACAACACGCAGACATTATCACATGACCACTAAGTCACTAACTTGACAGTTTTACTGCAAGGAAAAGTATTTACTCTTGTGGAAAACTGTGCATCATAAAACATACCTCATCATGATGTAGTCAAGTGCAATTAAAAAAGCTGAGCACTAAACCCTTCTGGAAAGGGGCAGCGGTGTTATAAAATCAGGAACAAAACGTTCTTAATGATCCAGAAACAACATCATTTCATCATTTCATTTTTTAAATATCTGCAGTAGAAATTCCTCCTCTATCTTTCTATCAATATGCCTTCCTCCATCTCATCTACCTCCATCTCCCCGAGAACTAAACTGCTCACTTGAATGGTGAACAGGTTTCATTAATCTTTGTGTGCCTCTCTTCTCTCTCTCCCTCTCTCTCTCTCTCTCTCTCTCTCTCTCTGTCTCTCTCTCTCTCACACACACTCTATCTCTCCATCTCTCTCACAGCAGTATGCTAAATGTGCATGTCACCCTTTGAAGGCCAATATAGTGTTCCCTGCAGGGCCTTGTATGGAAATGCTGCCATCACTGACAAACACCGTTTGATCTTTTATTTTTGGGCTCCAGGGTGTTATGGCCCTCAGGGATATTGAGTGTGTGTTTGAGCAGAAGTTTGATAGAGAGAAATTGGAGAGTTTTAAAGCCGACTAGCCCTCTGCTAGAAAACGGAACGTCGTCAGTGTGACAGCAAAGCCCTCAAAAATCTCCCTCCTGACTTGATAACTCAGTTGCTTTGTAGTGTGTATATGCTGGAAGTGTCAGTTGTTTTTCCCCAGAAAAGATTTCATTAACCAACACAGCACAACACTTACCAGGAAACAAAACAAGTGCATCAAGAGGCAAGTGCAGATGAGAAGAACTTTACAGAATAACACCTTTCTTTCTTTTTTAAACACCCATGCACTCGAACAAACCGTACGGCAATCTCACTTACCTAGACGTGATTCAGTGTGTCTAGTTAAAAAAAACCCTGAGATGTTGCTTCCTTCTAAACTACTAACACAAGCTCTGAGGGCAGGATAAATTTCATCACACTGTGGTACAATGAACTGTACTTAACCGGGTAGTTTATTAAATACTAGAAATGTGAACTTAATAAACAGGCCACTTTGGGGTAATAAATCTGTTCAGATGACTAGATTAAAGGAGTTATTGTGTACAAAGACCATAAATTTTT
The DNA here is from genome assembly GCF_019097595.1 of Hemibagrus wyckioides. Taxonomy (NCBI): domain Eukaryota; kingdom Metazoa; phylum Chordata; class Actinopteri; order Siluriformes; family Bagridae; genus Hemibagrus; species Hemibagrus wyckioides. The sequence continues at coordinate 18,698,937 of NC_080716.1, read as the reverse complement.
TAAGGTGCTGTTTGTAATGTCTAGAGAAAGCCTTTAAAGGTTTCCCACTAGTATTTAGACAGGTTAGTAAGTTATATATAAGTCAGAAAGCATTAATTACACAAGAAAAGCCTTTCAATTTTTCCCAGAAACATTATTTAAACGAAACTATTCATTTAAAGCTCCTCTTTACATTTCTGGACCAGATATTCTGGCCAAGAAACTACAAACTCTTCTTTTTCCAATAAAGACTCCAATAAAGCACCATTTTTCTCAGAGTATATTCCCTTCATTGTCTTCTGGCCCAGAATTAAGCTCCACCCCTCAGCCTGTACAAAACAATTCAGCCCATTTATATGGCATTTATAACTTGAACAGAGTGGGGTTGGAGGATGAGGCTGTGTATCAGTTGCAGTTGATCTCAGAAGCAACAGATGGCTCTGAACATTACATATTACTGCTTTAATTTTCAATTCTGTACAATCAAACTAGTTTCCCAAGCAATCTGTAACTGGAGTTAGGTCTAATTTTGGGATAAGTAAGTAAACCCATTACCACCCTGATTTAATTTGCTGTATAAAATTGACATTTACTCCTCAGAAAAAAAGTTAATGCATACCAATTTATCTTATTTTTATTGCTCAGACTGTATAATCGTTGGCTAAAGGCTCAATTTCCCTCATGTTACATTTGGAGATTTATTTGTGGAACGTTTTATTTTTTTTTTAACTAGGTAGAAAATAGCATTTTTATAATAAGTATGTCATTAACTACATATTTTTCTAATGTCAGTTAAAGACCAGCTTGTTCTTGCTGATAGGAGGATTTGCCGCACAGTAACTACTGCACACTTCACTTATTTACGGTGGGAGAAAGCCTGATTAAAATTCTTTTTCTCTCCCTAAGACACAATGCCACTCAAAACAGAAAGGGGGGAAAAAAAACCCAGAGAAATGCTCAGTTTCGTCTTTAAAAAATTAATTAAGCATGTAGCATCTTGACAACAATGAAGTGACAAAATTAAAGCTCAAACGCTAATTGAGGGTTTTAAAGAAATCTGCTTGCGAAAAAAATCAGGTGGCTTTTGTATGTAATGCTGTTATGGTCTAGTTAACCTTCACAAGATGTATTGAATGAGTGCGGGAGTAAATTGTGCATGGATTTAAAATGATGACAGATAAAACACAGCCTCTGGCTTATTTGGGAAACAGTGATTCTATTCAAGCAGGGAGTTTGTCTGTTGTTGGTGGAGGTTTTCTCCCTAGCAAAATCTGTGTTTTTCCACTAATTCTCCATGGCACATGCAGCAAGTAAAGGTGTGTGGTGATGATTTTGCTGCTGGGTCAGTGAATATGTGTGTGCTCATGCCTTATTGCACACTCATGGTCTTTTACCTTTGACCTGAACGGCTCTGGGAAGCCTCCGTGAGGAATGCCGATGTGTCCCTGCAGAAACTCCACCACGGACAGAGGGAAGGAGAGTTCATCTGCCCGCTCTTCTACCTCGGCCCTAGAGAGCGAGTTTTGAACCATGAACTGTGCCAAATCTCCCACAATCTTCGACGACGGAGTCACCTGTAAAGAGGGAGAGAGCAAGAGAGAGAAAACTATAAAACTTTGCTCCCAGTGCACCGTCAGTAACGATCACTATCCACTGAAATGACACTGAACAGGCATAATGATAAAGTTCCAGTGGTGATGGACATAATTCCCAAGGGCTAGTGAACAAGCAAGAGCAAAAATAGAAGAGTAAGAACAAAAGATTTCAGAAGAGCAATGAAAGAGAAGACAGTACAGACCGAAGATAGGGAGCAGGTGGGTGGTTGACAAATGGACGAGTGAGAGACGGTGTATGTGTGTGTGTGTGGGGGGACACTGGGTAGACACGAAACGTTAAATGTCAAGGCGTCTTTCATTCACGCGAAAGCCTTCGTATTTCAGCCAAGCGACACATCGTCATGCTGCCTGTCGGCTAAGTGGCTGGGCTGCCGAGATAGGCAACGAGACCAACATTAGCATCATTACTTGGGAAAACATTTTGACAACCCTGTGATTATATCATCCGGTGCCTTCACATGGAGAACAGGGGAAGACACATGATGACAGTAGGTGCATCCCCAACCTCTAATGGATACATCCTTGAATCCTCAGTCCTATATCTTTAAGCATGTGAACCCATAACTGATTGACCTCCTCATACCAATTTTTAAAATGCACTCGAAGGTGTTCAAAGAGAGATTAGACAGCATGAGCAATCATAATTAAATAAGCAACTGGTAAACGTTGGAAAAATGTCCAGATGAGAAGTCAGGTGATGAGTAGAGTCTTCTTTAAGCTAACACCTTAAATGTTTAAGCATGTGTATAGATTAAGCAAGTATACAGTATGTTCAGTACTGTTTTAATTATGGCTGATTAGTTATTTTGGCCTAATCACTGTTCTGTGTTATACAATCAAGTGAATTCATGCAAGTCACCTTCAAGTATGTTTCAGTGGGTGAGGATGTCTCATTTGGTAAATGAGTTTATTCTTGTTTCCCTTCCTTGCATCCTCTCCCGAGGGAAGGGAAAAAAAACAAGCAAGTTTCAAACTCGATTCAAACTCATTCTTCTGGTGTTCACTACTTTGGAAGTTTTAATGCCACCGAGTTCACGAGAATGAAGCGCATCGTCAAATTCTGCTTATACAGTCAGTGCAGTTTCTGACAGGCTTGGCTGAGATTCATCATGACAGTTGTGCTATATTGTTATAACACAATTAAATCTACCTAGCTAAAACAATAGCTTCAATTACTAGCTAGCTTAATCGTTATTGCCTGTTTCCTCCAGTTGCCTAGAAACTGCTTGACCACATCAAGGCATGAAGGAAGCGTCCATTCCGGAAATAAAACTTGCCACCCCGATTCTGACCTCGTATCAGAGTTCTATTACTTTTATGCAATTCAAACAGACTTAAATATTTTCAGCTCAGGATTATTTAACCTTTATGTTCTGTTCTGTATTTTGTAAGGATGTACTGCTCATGGGTTCATCTTAGCTTTGGGCAACTGAGATAGAAACTAATATTCCATATGACCAACCTTCTGTGTATGAATAAAGCTATAGGTCTGTTTTCTTCTCTGATCTAAACCACCTGAACATAACCTGTATTATATAAATATGAAAGGGGGATATCAGAGGCACCAAAAGTTTCATGTTGGAACCAACCCCTCCCCCATTTGAACTAACAATTTAACAGAAAGTTTAAATCATCACTGTAGATCTGAAGGAACAAGTATAAATCTTAAAGAACTTCTATGACCAACTGTGTGACTTAATCTTGTAGCCAATTAATCTGTTCCAAGAGACAAATAATTCCTTTCTAAGCCCAAAGTGTGCTTGTGCTCCCTTTTGTTTGCCATCTGAATCCCCGGACACACAAAAACATTGCGCTCAGGAGTTCATGTTGAAAGCACAATTTCACGAGTTTCAGCTAGACAACTTCATTTTGTATTAATTAATAGATTTAAAGGTGGTTTTAGGTCACTAGTGAAATCTACTCGCACCACACACACAAGTCAGAGGAACAACATGAAGATTTCTGTGTGAATTTAGCCGGGAAGTAAAAATATTCTGAGATGACACACTTCACTTCTCCTCTACCTCCTCCACCTGTTTTATATGACACTTTGCCTCCACAGGCTGAAATGATTAAACCGTCTCTGTCATCTGCAGCATGGCAGGCTAGCCGTTCTTACATCAGCAGAATCAAAAATGCTTTATCTGACAGATAAACTACTGTTAACATGCTAGGGATTTGCTTAGATACTACGATGACTGACATCTCCAGAAATCTACTGCAAAGTAGCGAAACAAATAATGAGAAGATTCTCAGCTTTTCACCATTAACACCTGAGTTCTTCCTCTTCTAGAGTAGAAACAGATTGACTGTGAACACGCACCCTAATTATTGAGCCACTCCATGCAGAACTGATGAAATTGAGTTAATTTGCTGTTTGATAATCATCTGACCATAGTCATTTGCAGCCTGAGCGTTGGCATGGAGCCAGAATGAAACTGCAAAGCCCTTTGGGATTTGTAGTTCCAGCATCAATCCTCGATGTGCCTCCCGAGGCTGTAATTTAGCTGTAATCGGTTTGAATGGAGTAATGGAGCTCCAGGTGCTGAAGAAATGAGAAGAAGCTGAAAACTTGGAATATAAAGCATCCGGTTTAACCAGGGGTTTAAAGCTTGGTTCAAAAATCCATAGTGTCTTAATTGGATAGGGGTTTTGTTAAGTGGCTGAGCCCCGTGCTTAAGCTAACGCAGGCCAAGCTTCTGTCAGTGCCAGTTAGTGAGGCTGTCAGCAGAAGTGTAATAAGATGAGACTGAGACAGGATTAAAACGAGATCAGACGCAGAGTGAGACAAAGGGCGCGCACACTAAAACACACACACACTAAAACACACACACTAAAACACACAGACACACACACACAAAGAAATACAGGCACACATCTTCTATTACATTCACAAACACACACCTTGTCTCCTTCTCTCTCTCTCTCGCTCTCTCTCTCTCTCTCTCTCTCTAGCACACACACACATACACACACAAATCAATAACAATCACACACACACACACACACACAAAAATACAGGCACACATCCTCTGTTACACACGCACACACAGAATTCTGCACCCTCCCTCTCTCCATCCCTGAGAGTGTTTACTCCTTCCTGTGTTACTGTGCTCTGAATCTCCTGCAGGCTGACAGGGTGCATCTGTTTAGCCAGTGGCAGGAAAGCAAAAGCTTTGAACTCAAGAAGTGTTTATATGTGCATATGTATGTGGGTGTATGTGTTAGTGTGTATGCTCAGTGCAGAATAATAGGAATAGTTTGCAGTCGGACCCCAACATGGACACGTTTTTCAAGATGCCAAACATCACCCTACTATATCTTAACTCTCTCTCGCTCTCTCTCTCTCTCTCTCTCTGTCTGTGTTCATTTACAACTTTCTAATGGATCCTGAATGTAGCTTTACCTTCAGTGTCATGCTAATCTAAGGGTTTTTGGACAAATGGCCCCAAATGCCATAAAGTATATTCTAGTCTAGTGGGAAAGTTTATGCTTATGAATGATACTGGGGTAGTGTGATATGGACTGATCTGAATTATTTTGCTTGCAGGTGTAGACACAGATGTAAGACAAGTACAATTATTATTCACAGTTGGTAGGTATCCTACATACATCTGGGAGATTTAAAAGTGACATCCACTAGATGGCATGTCGGACTGAAAACATCCCAGATTTTTATCTTACTGTTGTCATGGGCTGGGTGTAAATTTGAAAAAAAAATAAAAATAAAATAAATAAAATAAAATAAATAAATAAATCTGAGCTCATGTTCAGAAGCATTTTGCTCTAGATCTACTGAAAGCACTTTACTAATCTGTATCCAAAAGGCTGCTACGCACAACAGACCTTTCAGTAGGGTTGAAGGCTACATGAGAGTTCTTTAAAATTCAGTCAATAACTAAGTGGGAAAAATGGTCAGTGTGAGCACTCAGTAAGAGTTTAGAATACTACATACAAACCTGATTCGAGAAACAACTTTTTCTCTCTCTCATGTTTTTGTTGAACTACATTAGTGTAGAGTGTCAGGATAGTGAAAAAAAAAATATTCAAATTATTAGCCAATTCAAAATATTAGCTCCCACAATCTTTCTTCAATATTTCTAATATTAATTTGGAATAAATAAATAAATAAACAAATAAATAAATAAATAAATAAATAAATAAATAAAACAAAATAGGAGATTGTGAGTTTCTCTCATAATTATTTTTGGAAATCATAACCCCATGAACCCCTGAGTTACTCAACCCAGTCTTTCTTTGTAGCAAGTGATAGTGTTTCAGGTTCTGAACACATTTTAATTGTCTCCTTTTACCTGCCCCTGAAAGTAATACTGTATTTACTTCCTCCTCTTGTGACTGATAAAGTGAGGGGAAACACCTCTTTAGCAAAGTCAAAGTCGAGCTAATTACATCCATAGTAAAACTGCTTAGCTAATAGTTTTATTGAATCAAGATTTAAAGGTAACGAATAGCTTCTAGAAAAGGGTTCGGAGTCATCAGCACTGGCAAGAAACATTAATCAAATGCTATTGTTTGAGAAAGTTAAAGGTCATTGAGCGTTTCTTTATTGTTTCTCAACCAGGACCTCGAATGAACCTGTATAATGCAAGAGTGATGCAAAGAGGAAGAGTCTAAAGGCCAAGTCACACAGAAACACATTTCTGAATTGTCTCAAGTGTGTTCCCCTAACAGATCCGCTCCCTTTTTAACCGATGTTTCAATTCCCAATCCGGCAAGATTCGCGAAAAGAAAGTGACCCCGTTCATCCTGCTGCGATTTTACGCATCATGCCTATTGCATTTTCATTTGCATGTGTGGGTGAAGCATAAACGTCATGGAAATCTATTCGAATCACACACTCCTTCATCTTCACCCTATTTTCTCCCAATTTAGTCCCTGCCAGTTCACTAGCTGCTTCTCTCCTATCAGATAACATCTTAGGTGCACAGTGGAAGGCAAGTGGATGCCATGTCTCTGATTATATGTCAAAAGTCAACAGAACACTTCCTTGCCTGTGTCGATATCCTCACTGATTTTCTAACTCAGTCTATAATTGAGATTTACACAGCATGTAAATAACTGTAGATGTGGATTTCTTCATGTTTAAACTAATTAGGAGTGTTATAAAATGTGTGCATGCTTACTATCAGGTAGATATTATAAAACAGTTCTGATAGAAACATCTGATTTACACACATAATGTAGCTACAAATGATCTTTCTGTGAAAATGAAAAAGATAACCAACATTATGAAGTGAAAGGGGCAGTGGTGACAAGAAGTTAAGGCTCTGGGTTGTTGATCAGAGGAACGGGGTTTAAGCCCCAGCACTGCCAACCTGCCAGTGTTGGGCCCTTGAGCAAGACCTTTAACCCTCACTGCTCCAGGGGTGCTGCATCATGGACCTGACCCTGCACTCTGACCCCAACTTCCAAAAGTTGGGATATGCGAAGAAAGAATTTCACTGTACTATAATGAATATGTGACAAAAGTAAAGGCTTCTCTATCTATATATGAAAGAAGTCCCAAATAAATGTTGGGCTCCAGATCCACTGCAACTCACCAGAACAAAGTAAAGAAGTTAAGTTACATGGCAGCAATTGCGCCAGGAATAGAAACAACATATATTTGTTTTTTTTCCCTAAGAATTGACACTCAAATATATCTTTTTTAATGCACTCGAAGCAGAACTGAATATTACCATAGCCATCTCATCTCATCTCATCATGTTCGGCTTTTAAAAACCTCCACAAACCAGCCAGTGTTTGCTCTCATAATGTACTGTAATGGTTGAGTGATCTGGGAAGGATCTGTAGGTCTGCATGTGATTGTGTGAAAGCTTCTTTGTCAGTTTGTCTATTTTGAGTGGACTCAAGCTGTGTGAGTCACAACTGTCAGTATAACAGTGCAACAATGAAAATCTGTCTGATAAACAGACAGACTGCCTACTGTATTTATATATTTAAAACATCAATAATGCACTTTACATGCAGGAAACTAAACACAAAAACAAAAGTGACTTGACTTGGAACTCCAATCAGAATTGAAATATAAGCTGTTCTGACAGGAGGTGAAGGATTATGATTTGCTTATAAGTTCTATAAGTCGTCAGACGCTGTACTACGAAGCCGCAAGTAGGCGTTCTTACTACTGGTTGCCATGGCAATAATGTTCATCAGTGGGTGGAGCAACTAGCATTCCAGATCAGTTGTCTTGCCGGTAAAATGAAACATTCTGGAGATGTAAAATTCATCAATGTATATCTGCATCATGTCATACGAGATAAAGGAGAAGCAGTGTGTGCTCTTTACTACGGATCACGTGCTCTCTACCGCCTTTACGCTCATTGGCGGTCACTGCACCAAGTTGCTCCATATTTGCGTAAAGTTCAATTTTTCTCATCTTCGTTGCGTCTCTGGACACACCCACATCTAGTCGCTAATGGCTGCTGTCACTCATTTCATCTAAAGTCGCACAGCTCTGATTGAAAATGATTGATCTCCGGTCACTTTGTCGACTGTATGTGTGAAAGCAGCATTGGACTGCTGCACATTTCAACAGACGAGTGACAAATGAAAGAAAAAAAAAAAGAAGACTGTGGCTCTGTTATGTTGTGGAGGACCTTTGTGTGTGCTGGCATGGTTTGGGTCATCTTGTTCCCTGCAAATCAATACAAAACTCTTCAGACTGATCCTATAACAAAACAATTCTATCGAGTGAAGCGAGTAGTTTCTTCCAGACTGACTCTGCACCCATCCAGGGGCTCACTGAAATGGTTTGAAGAGGATGAGGATGATATAAATCGCATGCTATGACCTTCACAGTCACCAGACCTCAACCCAAATGAATACCTAGGGAATATTTTGCAGCTCTCAACCAGCAGCATCAAAACACTGAAAAAAAAAAAAAAAAAAAAACACTGAGGGAATATCTTTCGGAAGAATGATCGTACAGTACAATTCCAGAGGCAGGGAGAATCTGGGCCAAACTCAGTTAAGCTCTTATGGTGCTCTTGGTAGCACTACAGCTTATTAAATTCACTAAGATCATTCCTTTAATCTGTCTTCTGTCTGTGAACTTTGTTCAAATAATAATCAACAGCCATGTTTGTGATTCTGCAGCTTGTAGCTGAAGAGCAGAGCAGAGTTTGTACAGTAATGATTCTCATTAGATCAACACAGGCAGACACAATAAACACAAATAAGCTGTTTGATCAGTGTCTCAGCATGAAGCGGACTGCGATGCTTTCACACGGTATGTATGGACATTAGTTTTCTGGGGGGAAAAAAGCAAAGCAGAACTGTGTGCACTGGGTAGAAGGTTGCATGTTTGTGGTTGTGGTTATTTCAGTAGGCAAGAGTTTCTGAAGTGGAAGGTTTGCGTGGACATGAAGTCGTGTCAGGGAGCGTTCTGATCTGACCTATACGATTAACATGACATCTCAATGCATATGTGACCACGTCAGAGTCACATGATAGTGACAATGAACTAGGAACAAAATACCTTCTCAGTGACGATTAAATCATTAAAATATATATGTTTCAACCGGAACAACCAAATGTGAAGTTTTAACCAAGGTTCAGGAAAGCTTCTAATCTAATGATTCCATCAACCTCCTCTAAAACCAGGCACTTTAGCGGCCTGAAAGACAGAGACGCAGAGAGACTGCGAAGGAGAGAGCATGTGATGCGAATAACAATAAGATGCAGATGCATGTATGAAAACTCGCAAGGAGAGCCTGTGTAAATGATTACATCGAACAGGAAGCCATCAGAGGTGGAGCAAAATCTAAGCATGCTGAATATGCTTCAATGGATCAGCCTTAGGGAAGGTGGAGTGTGGCAAGAAAGAACTAAATGCTTTTGGTGCTGAGGTATAAACTGATATGCAGATGAATCCCCCCCCCTCCAAACCTCTCTTTCACTCACACTCACACACACACACACACACACACAAAATATCCACAAGGACTAATCAAGGATCCTAGCTAACCTGAATTAAGTAGATTTATAGTTCAAATGAGTAAATTAGCTAACTATGATTCCCCTGGCTGTGTTTAATGAAGGTGTAATTTATAATGAATAGCATTTTATTTATGTAATAAATGTTCATACAAACAATATCAACAAAATGGCACTGAGCCTATCATGAGCTTCTAATATGCTTAGATTTGATTTGGAAATAAATTACATTTGATTTTAGATTTAGGAAGCACCACAGGAAAAGTCAGGCAGCTAAATCAATTTCACATAATAGAAAATTCCAGTGCTTTCCTCAAGAGAAAGGTTTTCAACCAAATTACAGAACTGAGACAGTCAATAAAAGAGTGAGAAAGACACACACACACACAGAGAGAGAGAGAGAGAGAGAGAGAGAGAGATGGACAGGAAGTGGTTTTACCTTTATAAGGTCACCCAGCAGTTTGTTGGCCTCAGCATACGCTTTCTTCACCTCTTTAAACTTGTTGCCCAGCCCCATGCTATGGGCCTGAAAGTGCAGATTCGTGTATTGGCCTCCTGGGATTTCGTTCTCATAGACATCGGCATTTCCAGACTTCATAGTGGCAGTACAGTCAAAAGGAGCATACAGTCCACGCGTGACCTCCCAGTACTCACTGTAGTCAAACACATTCTCCAGAGAAATCCCTGAGAGAGCATAGAGAGAAAAGGAGATAGAGAATGAGATATATATAACTGGTTAATATACTGACCAGACTGTCTATAATTGTCTATATGGATGTGTATGCACTGGATAGAAGGTTGTATGTGATTTGCGTTTGCTGTATCCAGTGTGAATTTGCTAACACTTTACATTTGTTTATGGAGGCGTATTTCATCAGTTGTTGTTTTTGTGAGGTTCTGGGTTGACTTAAGTAATTAAAATGTCATGACATCGCATGTACTTCTCACTGCACATCTGGCCATATTCCAGAGCCATATGATGGTGATGGAGAGGTTTATTAGAAACAAAATATTCAACCAACCGATCACCTTGTCAACAAAATAAGTTTTACTGTACTGGCGTCCTAGGATCTGGGATCTCATACACATCAGCAATCCCAGACTTCATAGTGGCAGTACAGTCTGAAGAAGAACACTGACCACAGGTAAATCTTGCCAGTAAATATACAGACCAGTACGTGCTTTCTGTTTTGTGAAAAAGAACATGACATTCAAGATACTAAAATATAAAATTCCTAATATTGTAAGAATATCTGTCATATATTTTACAGTGTGATAGAAAGAGATAAAGAGAGAAAGAAATAGTTTTCCTTCATCATCTATAAAAGGACCATGTCTATGATTTTTTTGTTCCAAAGTGGTATAACAAGAATATCAATGATCTCCTTTTCCTGAAATGTCCTCACTACACTGAGGATCTAGCGATGCAAACATTCTCATTATTGTTATGTCCATTGCTGTTGAAGTATCTCACCACTGGAAAGAAGAAATCCTTCATTTTTATGATAGGAAAGAGCGTGACTAAATGTAGGTCTTGGCATTCTTTCCCCATGTGCATCGCTGCTTGTGTTGCTAGCTGTTGTTATTGAAGAAACGTGAGGAAACATGACGTATACCGTTCTATCGGGGTCAAGAACGAATGTGAGGTAGAAACCTATCTTCCAATTCATTTTTAAAGTGTGGAAAAGGAGCTCATCTACACACGGAGAACTTTCGAACCTCACAGAATGAATGTCACGTTTTGACAACAATGCTAATGAATTCTTGAATCGGAAATAATTTATAGGTTTATAAACTTTTTATATATTTTTAGCAGTAATATATTATTGTTTCTAAGTAATCCACATAATCTATGTCTAATAATAAACATGAGATTTAAGAAGCTTTTTTTTTTAACAAAAGGTATAAGTAAAGTATACTCATTGATATTTGAAGCTGAGATATTTATATAATGCTTATTCCATCAAGGGAGAGTCTCCAGGTCAGAGGACTTTGCACTTATCTATTTTCTCAATAACATGTCATGCTAATTATTTTTGTCTTATTACATTGACAGAGATATTTGAGAGGACTGATACAGCTGCTATAAACTAAAGCAAAATTTGGACCTCTATAGTATTACATGTATAACTGCTTAAAAAGTGGCTCAGCCATCAATAAATGGAAAATTGTAATCATTGGTAAATCTGTGTGTGGTAAAAGCAGAGTAACAGATTTCAGGTCATGCTGTTATATGAATATAACACACCCTGGTGATATTGCCCCTCCTGAATATGAATGTCAGGCCATATTAAATCACCCAGATGTGGATTATTTTCCTCTAACGGCACATGACCTGGTGTGTGTTCTTCCTTACTTAATGCACATCCTAACCATTCTGACATCCTGTGTTAATCTCTTTTCACTGTGATAGATGGTGTAGACGCAGTTTATATGACAACTCAAGGACTACAATCATTGACTGTATGACTACAGAGTCACCTATTGTGCAGGATTGAATACCTTGCTAATATGCAAAGATATATGTGTATCCATAGAAAGAGGAATAAAACAAAACAGGAAGGCTTTAACAATGGATGATTGTGAATTAAAAACAGACAGAAAGAGACAGTTTGCTAATTAGATTACAGGGAATCGAGCACTTAACCATAGTAAAGGAACGCACAGTGGAAATTTCCATTAACGAAACAGTGAGAGAAATGAATGTTTGTTAATGGCCATGTGACCAACAGCGAACAGATAATAACACAAAATTACATAGGATGCATGAACACGAGGGATGTATTGTGGCTAATGGGAGCTGTTTTTTCCTGGCTATCTCTTGAGACATTAGAGCCTGATAGTGATCCAGAACCAATTGTGCTCGGATCTCTCTCCAAACACTCCATCAATCAATAACACACCCACGCTAATGTCAGAGAACGGCAATCAATGCTGATTTAATTAAGCCCCTTGCTAACAGCCCATACAGTCAGGGGCACCTTTCACCTCTCTCTCTCTCTCTCTCTCTCTCTCTCTCTCTCTCTCTTTCTCTGTCTCTATCTCTCTCTCTCTCACACACACACACACCCACACACACACACACACACACACACAAACACACACAGACAGTGACTGCAGCAGATTAGACAGCATTATTCTACTGTGATCCGGTTTGTGTCATGGGCCATTAGTACATAATGAAGTCACCACTAAGTTGTGTGTGGTTTGATTGAGAACGCCTTTGTATGAGCGTGAGTGAAGATAACAAAGTGAGAGGACTGAACAATTAACGGAGGACACAAAAAAGCATACATGCCAAATCACAATCTTAGAAGACACGTGAACGACAATACCATCAATCTAAAATTAAACTCATAACATTTGCACACGTACATCAAATAAAAATACACGAAGCGACAAAAATAGTTCCATGTATTCTTCTTGCTCAAGAAGAAGAGTAGCTTAGCTACAATTTTAGCTCCAGGGTGGGGAAAAAATGGCCTGTGCACTCCATGTTCTCTCAATCGCTTTCAACAGAAACACATGAATAACAGAGAGAGAAAGTTACAGAGAAAACGGTGGATAAAGGCTTCCCAGGGGATTTCTGAAGCGAGTTGCAACCCTGTACTTAGCAGAAAAGAACAGGATGTAGGGAAGAAGCGAGGAGAATGACAACTGTGGTCAGATAGGTGACGGAAGAAGGAAGAAAAAATGCTGGTTAGTGAAAGAGTGATGCAGAATATAGTGGAGAGAAAGAAACAAAAAAACCCAATGGGGTTAGAAATGAGAGAATGCAGTGCAATGTAAAGCAGCAGAAAGGGAGAGAGAGAGATAGAGAGAGAGCGAGAGAGAGAGAGAGAAGAAAAATGAAGACAAAGAGAGTCTGAAATGAGGTGAAGGCAGAGGCAATGTCTCACTGAAAGTGAAAAAATAAGAACGAGAGAGAATGACGATATGAAGAAAAAAATAAAGCAAAAGCAATTCAACACTAGGGACATAGTTGCCATTTTTAGCCCTTCAGTTTCCCTACACATATGAATCAAACACCAAAAACCATTTTTCTGACGTTTTAACTTCATATCTTAGTCAATTTGCAGACACTTAAGTGTGACTTATTGAACAGCTGAAGACTTTGCAATATAAAGTCCAGGATCTGGAAGGATTCGCAGCCTAAAAGACTATACTCTAGCTCTACTAATCCAATACACGGACAAATTTAAACCTAGGTATAAAGAACACGTTAGTAATTTAGCACAGGACATCTACATAAGCACTGTTTATCAAGCAGAGACAAAAGATAAGCAGCTTTAAAACATTCTCTGATAAAAATCTCATATACAGTATAAAAAAAAATGAATAATGGATTCAGGTAATGCTTTAGATAAGGGAAGTGTTTATAAAGGCTACAGCACACGTTAATATGCCATTACTGACACGAACATAAAAGTTACATAAACATTTATCATAGCTCATAAAGTCAGCTTTTTTATTTTTATTGATAATTTGACATCTCGCTCTCCCTGAGATATTTCACTCTCACTCTTTCATAACAAAAAAACAACAACAACAAAGCACTTGCTTAACATGGACTGCAGTCACCAAAACTGGCGCATCAAACTTTAAGAAAATCTGCTGTAAAAATCTTATATAGTCAAAATTTTGATGGTTACTCATGACACCCAATGACTGTGCTCTATACTGCCATATATATCTCATAGGATACACACACACACACACACACACACACCACTTATAGATGCTTACAACTCTGCCTGGAGAGATAACAGGGCAAACGCCCGTGAAACACAGGGAGAACATGCACACAAAGCAAGGATACACACATATATTGGGGGGCAGAGAGAGAGAGAGAGATAGAGAGAGAGAGAGAGAGAGAGAGAGCGCATGCGATACAAAAATAACAAAAAAGGTTAATTAATTAGATTAAGAAATACTTGAGCCACCTGGGTATGTAAATGATTCTGAAGCACTGAAGTCAGACATGCCAGAAATTCTTCCAGCTAGTCCCCATCACATGCCCATGGCAGATGTTCTCTTTATTTAGTATAACATTCTTTAATTCACTTTCAGCTATATTTAATCTAAATCAGATCTATAGGCCGAGTGTCATAGCAGGATATAAGAGAATGTATTTTTCACACTAGGTGGAAAGATAAAGCAAGATTACAAAGGAATTCAATTTCTTTGCAGGCATGTTCCACATGTCCATTGCACCACCAATGAATCATGAAGCAAATAATGACTCTAAACAAGTACACAGGATAAGGATGGAGGAAACATAGAGTAATGGAAATGAACTGTGTGCAGGATTGGCTGCTTTGATCACAGGGGTGAAATCAAAAGTAATGAAATCAACAGGAGTCTCATTAACAACATGCAGCCCATCCACTGAACTTTTACGTGTGTCTGCTTGTGCCGACAGCTCCTAGACGACTCAATTAACCAGCGCTCTTACATGTTATTAAGCGAGTATGTGATGGAAGCAAAGCTAGAGAGAGAGGCAGTGGAGGTCAGGGTCTGAGAAATTAATAAGATGTGCAATCGGCTTAACAAATGAAACCATCCAATCACAGATGAATGCATGCTCTCGCTCTCTCTCTCTCTCTCTCTCTCTCTCACACACACACACACACACTTCAGTATCATTTACAAACACGGGTGGCTTAAATATTTCTTAATCTAATTAATTAACCATTTTTGTTAATTTTTGTATCCTGTCTTCTTGCTCTTGCTGTTATTCTCTCTCTCTCTCTCTCTCTCTGCTATAAGTAATAGTTTGTAGATGCTTAAGAAATCTTATATTATAGAATGCTGGATAAGAGACTGGAGACTGTGAGTGAAGCTAAAACAATGCTGACTCCCTCCAACTCCACCATCCCACTGGCACTGAGGAAAGGTAGGGAGAGAGAGAGAGAGAGAGAGAGAGAGAGAGAGAGAATAGAGAATAGATAGACTCAGGCCAGTGCTCTGTTCAAACTGATGCACTGGAGAGAAGGAAGGTCAAAGGGTTAGTGCAATAAAATAGAGAAGGCAGATGGGTGAAGAGAGAGAGAGAGAGGGATGCAGCAAAATGTGTGTATGTACACACAAGAGACTTTAGGAGGTCTTTTTCGTTCTCTTTATCTACACCATCCTGACAAATAAAAGTACATTTGCACTGGCAAAACCCACTGCCAGATGCTGAGTTGAAGAAAAATAAAAAAATACAAAAATAACTGCCATGTCTATCTTAAAGGAGTGTTCTAGCCAACAGATCTGATGCATGTGTGATGCATGAACAAGAGGCCCTGTATAATCCATACACTGAAAAAGGACAGATAACCGGTTTGTTCCAAGCACAGGTACTGAATTATATAACAATTGACACCAGTTATTCTCTAGCAATAAAGGTCTAATGTTAAGAGAAAGCTATTTTTGCTTTGCCCGGGTACAACCAGGCTGAAACCGAGTGTTTACTTTGAGTTGCAAATTTTCTCTCTGATAAAGCAGCTCCATTTCTGAAAAGATAAATTATACAGATTGATGTTAATTTAGGGCTTAATTCTATGACTTGTGAAATTCATGAAAAATTCTTTTACAAGGATATGTTTTGCATAAATGTTTATTCACTGCTCTAACAACTGCCCTTAGATTTCCATAATAAGTGAGTTTCGAATCTGTTCTTTTCTTTATACTTAGGAAACACATTGAGATTCTTTTCTGCCGTAATTACACATACTGTACAGTACAGATGAAGTGCACAGAGACAAGGATAAAAAAAATGCTCAGCTCTTCTTTAATAACAAAAAATATCTGTTATTATACACCAGTGTTTTCGAAATGAACCTGAAACACAATCAATAGTTTGTCCAGTTGGCTTATTTTGATTGGCAGTTCATTATGTTTGTTGAGGTCCTCAGCTGTCTTTTCGCTTAGCGCCAGTCTGTAGTCATGCGCTGCTTTATATGATAATAATAATAAGTAGGACAAGAGGATGCCTCTCTTTTATTTTACTTGGTGTTTTGAGAGGTTTTAAGATTTCATGAACACAGTTCTCTTTGAGCAACCCTAATTCACTGGCCATCTGGATGACATCCTGATATATAATAGTACGACTGGCTGTGCGTGAGAGAGATGACGAGAGGGAAATAAGCGGAGAATCTGATGTTAGTCGTGTCCGTGCTCTTCTAAGAAACGCTGTAATGTGGTTGTGATTAGAGATAAGAGTTAGTGGCTCTTGAGACTGAGGTTGTTACTGATGTAATGTACTGGAGTAATCTCCAGAGATTTTACACAATGCTATTTGTTTTCTTGTGTAACAACAGGTATTTTTTTTTTTTTTTTTTTACAAATCATATTGTCTTTAATATAAAATAAATAGAATTCACAATAGAGTTCAGTTATCGATACAACTTTCTACAGGTGAGGAGTCTACAGATAGTGTGTTTATACCTCAAAACTGTCTTTCCTTTATGTTATAGAGGTCAGTTGCACAGCTGTATCAATGACCATGATCAATATAAATGAGCATAAGGTGCCATGAATCTCTCTCTCTCTCTCTCTCTCTCTCTCACTCTCTCTCTCTCTCACTCTCTCTCTCTCTCACACACACACACACACACACACACACACACACACACACATGATCAACTGAGTACAGAGAATTATTGAGACTTTGAGAGCAGGAATATGATTTACGCTACCGCTCCTATGATTGCTCACACTTAACCTACCCTCTTTCTTCTAGAAACACAGAACTTGGTCACATTCCACAAGTGGCAGAAATGAGTATATATGTACATATACCTATCCTATCTTATCTTATAGGACGGTGGTAGCTCAAGTGGTTAAGGCTATGGGTTGTTGACCAGAAGATCGTTGGGCCCTTGAGCACGGCCCCCAACCCACCCTGCTCCAGGGCTGCTGTATCATGGCTGATGGGATATGCAAAGAAAGAATTTCACTGTGCATTAATATATATGTAACAAATACAGACAATTTAACATCCTATCTGTTTCTATCCCAAAACCCCAGATGGTCACTGGGGCACCACAGACCATCTCTATTTACCATCTCTCTCTGTCCTTGGCAGCTCTCACTGTTTTAAATGAGTCTACTCCTGGATGTTATCCTCCCATCTTTTCATGCATATGACTACTGTTTAAAAAAGATTGTGATCACTTTGGGAATTTCCTTGTTGTCCACTGGGGACACCCATTCCTTTTTTATCTTCGGGTTAGAACCACTTTGCGCTGTTCTATGAAGGCAGTAGTTCACAGCATGAGTAAGATAAGTTCTTACCATGTAAAGAAAGAAAATTAGTTCTATCTGGGTATTTTAAGCATGTAAACAAACCCTCATGCTCCAGATACTAAACTAACCTAAAGAAGGCCACTTTTATTGCTCCCTTAATCAGTACATAAGTTTTTAGCTATGCTAGCAAAAGAAAGGTTTTTCTAATAATCAATTAGACTTATAGCCTTATATATGTGTGTATACTTGGAAATTTTAGGCACTCTGGTCATATTTGTTTGTGTTTATTATGTTTAAATTGTTAAAATCTTTCCAATATCTTACTGTATTTTTCAGTTTTTCACCGTTGCCATTTCCTCCTCTGTCCTATGACAGTGAATCCTGTGCAGAAGGATAAAAGCTCTCACACACACTCTTCCTTGACATCTATGAAGCCAACCACAGCATCCTGTCAAGCTGCCACCCACATCACATCATCTAGCTTGGAGGAATGACAAAGCCAGCTTTATACCACGTCTCCTTTAGAATGATAATCTACTCCAACTCTGTGTTTAAAGTGCTCAGAGCCCAGGCTTATTAGCTCAGTGGAGGAGGGTTCATGTTCTATTTTAAACTGAAATTATATAAAGTAGGGGAATCTGGTCATTGTTCAAAATGAGATAAGCTATGAAAAAACTACACAGTCCCTCCAGGATTTTGTGTTCACAGGAATGAATGCAAAATCAAACAAACTCTGTGATATTTAGAGGAGCTTGAAACGTTTCAATATTTTTGAGACGCATCATTTGCTATCATCATAACGCGCATTCAGCCAAAACCTCTTTGATTCACGTGCGTCTTATATGAGTACAGCTATCGGAGAAAGTAATTACATATCTGTCTTCACTGATAGCAGAGTAAAAGCTGAATCCTTTGCTTGCAATTTTCCCAATTTAAGTCAGTTTTCGGCACAAAAAACAACAATTTAAAATAAAAAAACACAGCAAAATCAAGCATTTGTGGCTGCAACAATCACAAAAAAATACTTTACTAAACTTTACTAAATCCTGGAGGGACTGTCTTTCGAAAGCTTCTCACCTGAACTGCTGAATTGTGCTGGTGTGTTTGCTATGTGCAGTGCCTGAGAAGAACACCTGTCCAGCTGAAAAATGAAGATGATGCAATATCTGCAATACATCCTTGTGTTTTACATACAGTATGTACCAGACAATTTTTCTGGCACTTTGTCTTCACAGATAAATTTGTAAATTGTAAATTTGTAGATTTCTAAATGCTTGATCTGCGCTGGCCTTTCAGAAGCTTCGCTACACCAAACGGTGTGAAGCAGCCAGGTCGAATAATGACAGAACAGACAGCAAAAAGAGTACACAGAGAAAGACAGGACCAGCTGCAAGTGACCCAGCTAACAAGCTAATGTCGAGACAATCGATGTGGAAACAACAAGGTAAGAAAAAAGTCAGTCACCTGTCTTATGAATGTAGTACATCTGTGGTTATTTAACATCTAACACACAATTCTCATCTAAATGCAGAATAAATTACTAATCAAGATTCTAATTTAGCCATTTGTATTCTATGCACTGTAGAGGAATATAGTTACATTAAGAGTTGCAGCGTCTTGGCTAGTAAAATGCTGACTGGCTGCTGAATTTGGAAAACCCACTGGGCATGGGTTTACAGACTGAAAATTCCAATCTCTATGTGTACGGTAAGGACCTGCCCATGTGTGCAGTGGATAAAGCTGGATAGGGAGCTGGAGCAGGGGTCTGAGAAAGTAAAAGAGATGGAGGAAGATAATGGAAGAGAGCATGTGAAAAGATTTAGGCTGAAGGATCAACGTGGGCCATATGTTCAGGATCCAATTTAGGATGTGGAGGGAAATTAAGATAAAATTTATGTCAGACACCACTGATTTTTGAAATAGTAACAGATGAGTTGGTGGCACTGGCGTAGCCAGGATCAATGGAACATGATTTTATTCTGTTAAATATGCATTTTTTGGGTGGATGCCAGTCATAAAGTAATAGAAGCTGTCAGTATTTCATCTACAGTAATTATTCAAATTCACTGTTTACTATAAACAATCTTGGTCACTTGCCAATTCCCACCCACCAGCCAGCCTCCCTTTATCAAGCACCAGCTACCAACCAGAGAGGATGAACACATGCTTCTTCCAAGACACATGACCTTTCGAACTGCTGCATTCATGCAGCACACCACAGGACAGCGTTACACACTCTGAGGAAAGTGCTATCTACCGTCTTCTACAGCCATAGCTGACTGTGACAGAGAGAAAAGATGCCGTCCTTTCCACTCAGAAAGCATGGCCCATTTTGCTCTCTTGGTTCCAGATGGCTGTGGCATCGTCAGGATTCTAACTTGTGATCCCTGGATGATAGGGCTAACGTGTTTCTGTTGTGCTAGATCTACTTTTCTTTGTTTGTCTTGCAGCAGACCTCAAGTGCTTGGAGTACATTGGCTGTCACCTTGATAAGCCTGTGCTGAGAGTCGAGCTAGTTGCCTAGTAGGTGGTTCAAATGCATGATCCTGACGGATTAATCTTGTTTCTTTTTTCACCATATAGCTTATAGCTAGTTTAATGATATTGAACTAATTAGACTAACGCATGATGTCTGGGATGGATGTATATGGAGGAATCATAATGATGACTTTGTATTATTATTGTGCACTTTACCGTGCAAAACAATATAATTTGACGTGCATATATCAGCTATGCTAAACATATCTCTGGAAGCCGGTTTTGCTTTTGTCCTGAACCTCATCTTCCTGTGGGAATTTCACATTTTTGTTTTATTCTCCTGAGGGAATTTTCTGCCAAAGTCGATTTGAATGGCAAACTTTGAAAAGTGTGTTCTTTTTTCCCTGTGGTTTTGTTCAAATGCTGAGCTTTCTAAAGCTTCCATTAACCTATACCATGGCTTCTCTCTGAGAGCTCTTCAGTCATCTCCTGTTCAACCTCGACCATGTCTCTCCTCAATCCCCAAAACAGGCTGATTGCTTCTCCTGTCCACTCCAAACACCATCAGCTGCTTTATATCATAGTCGTTTACTGAAGAGCAGAGAAAGTGTTCTGGGGGATGACGGCTGGGGGATGTGTTCTCTCGGCTCTACAGCAGAGTCTGTGTCTTATCTCAGCTGGAGCTGTGTGAAGATTCTCATACCTAGTGAAAAGCGTGTGTGTGGGGGCCAGTCTTCATGCAGTGACTATGTTGTGAAGAGGACATCCCCTTTCTACCGTTTTTTCACCCCTCTGTTGCTCAGAGAACATGTCAGATTTTGAGCGTTTTCATTTTATCCTCTTTCAGACAATATTTTAGGGAATGAAAAAGCCTTTTAAAACATTTCAAGTGCGGCTTCAACCCCTACACCGTTTTTTGATAGATGTTGACCATTAAAATTCCGCCTGAGTCTTTGGCGCTGCTCGCAAAAATGGCCATTTGATGACCCTCACAAATCCTGTTCCACAATATCATACACAGTAAAATCGGCAGTATTAAATAAATGCCCACTGTGTTAAATTTACTCCTGCAGAGTGTATTGATCCTCATAGTTTTTGCTTCAGAGCTGTGTCTAACAGCTCAGCGGAAAGAGGATGGTAGTGAGGCTTTGACAATTAATCTGACTACCGATTTTTTTTTTTAAAGTGCCTTTAAGTTTTTATCCTTTGGAAACACTTCCTGCTGGTTTTGCAGTGAATCTCTCCCAGAAACATGCCCCATTATCAGAAAGCCAATATAGCAACACAAAGCACCAACTGCTTTTATAAAAGTACTTCACTATATATATATATATATATATATATATATATATATATATATTAATAAAATTTCATATAAAATCACAGACATTGCTGCTTTTTATCTTATATGAGAGAGAGAGGAGATGTGAAATATCTGTTCAGATGAAACTTTGGATCTTTGGATACAGACTTCCTGTTCTCTCTGCCACTTTATTTATTCCGATGGGCTTAAATGTACTCACGCTGTCTAGCTGTTGTGTTTCAGGTAAGATTTACTTCTCTTTCAAGCTCCCAGGACATGCTGTAATATTCTGTCTGTTATATTTTCTTATATCTCTTATATCTTTTGCTTTAAAGCATCTGGAGCCTATGTTACCTGGTCTGTAGTTTTATTTTTTTAATTTAATTATTATTATTATTATTTTTTGTTTATTATTATTTTACATTAGAGTTCAGAATTGTACGTCACTGCTACAGAGCTATATGAAAAATAAATAATATTTCAGATTAATTGCTTCACAGTTGCAGACATTCTGACTCTAATCCTAAGCGATGACACATAAAATCTCGAAGTTAATTGACAAGCATCTCACTCACCAGTGTCAAGTTTGGTGCCTTTGGTGCAGGCCACTGTAGCGCCCATGCTGGGCTGAGACGTCATGCCAGCCATGGAGTCCACTGCCACGTCTACGATATCAGCACCCGCCTTAGCACATGCCAGCATGGCCGCCACACCTGCGCCTGCCGTGTCATGAGTGTGCACGTGGATGGGAACTTCTGGGAATCGATCTCTCAGAGCTGTGATCAGCAAATGACTCGCCTCAGGTTTTAACAAACCAGCCATGTCCTAGAGAGAGAGTGATAGAGATTCTCATCATCATTGCATTGTCTATTTCAGGTCATAGTACATATGTGTGTACATCTGTTACATCTCCCCATGCACACGCTCTACCTTTATAGCCAGTATATGCGTTCCCGCCTTGACGAGCTCCTCGGCTAGCTGCAGATAGTATTCCAGCGAGTATTTCTGTCTCATAGGATCGGAGACGTCTCCTGTGTAAGAGATGGCGGCTTCCACCACACCTCCAGCTGAGCCAGCAGCCTCCATCCCCATTAGCATGTTAGGCAGGTAGTTTAGAGAGTCAAACACACGAAAGATGTCCATACCATTCTCCTTCGCCACTTCACAAAACCTGAATATAGAGATTGGGAGGAAAGGTGGGTCATGTTCAAAAACGGAGTTCTTAGAAGTTAGTTAGTATGTTAGTTAGTGCAATAAGTTAGTGCAGTAGTTGGTTGAGGGTGCACAGGTATTAAGAGGATGTAAGATAAGTAGGGCAGGAATTTGTTTTTCCTGTTTTGCCCATGTGTATGTACAGTATGTGCTAAAATGAGTGTTAAACTCTGAGCCTTGTTTTGGCCCTTCCTGTGTTTTGTCTGTTTACGTGTTTTGATTATCCCTGTGTTCACTGAAGAAGAGACAGGAGTCAGAGCTGGATGTAGCAGAGCTGAAGATGTTGAGGTTCTCTTTGGGAGTGACAAGGCTGGACAGGATTAGGAACGAGTACATCAGAGAGATGGCTCATGTCGGACGTTTGGGGGACAAATTCAGGGAGGCCAGGTTAAGATGGTTTGGACATGTTCAGAGGAGGGAGAGTGAGTATATTGGTAGGAGAATGTTGGACATGGAGCTGCCAGGCAGGAGGCAAAGAGGAAGGCCAAAGAGGAGGTGTATGGATGTAATAAATGAGGATATGAAGCTAGTGGGTGTAAGTGTTGAGGATGCAAAAGATAGGGATAGGTGGAGAGAGACGATTTGCTGTGGCGAACCCTGAAGGGAAAAGCCGAAAGAAGAAGAAGAAGATTATCCCTGTCTGTTTTTGGCTATTTTAGATGTTTCCTGGTACAGACCTTAATTCTGTTTTGACTGCAATTTTGTATATGTTTAATGAACCATGATTGCTAACATCTCCTGAGTCTAACCCGTTAGATGCTTGCACCGTTTTAGTCGAAACATGTCACTACACCTGTGGATTTTGACTGCCAAACCTTTTACAGTTTATTACGCTTCTTTGAGACATAACAGTTACATCTTGCCAACATGTTGCTGTGTTCTGTCTCAGATGACTATTTCGAATGACAACAGTGACACCCTGATATTCTCTTCTCCTCTCTCATCTGCTTTCATACACATCACGCAGGAGCCGAAGAGAAAACATATCCTGTATATTAATATAAGTCATTTTAGTGCAATCTGGCTTTGAAAATCACACTGCACTAGCAAATGAGTGCCACCTCAGTTCAGTGCATTCATTTCTGACCTTGAAAAATAGAAACAAGCAAACAAGAAAAAAAAAGAAGGTTAAGCTGTGCTTGTAATTATACAGAGGTAAAAACAGCACAAAGGGAAAAGAAAGTGATGAAAAGATATTTTCAGGACATTTCAGGATTACATTTACAGCTAATCACTGTCTGGAAAAGTTAATAGCCAATTCATACGGTCATAATATCCCTATGTTTGAAAGATGGAGATGGAGGGAGTACATGAATGGAGCAAGGATATTACACGACGTAAGCATATTCATCAGAAATGGACATGAGAACAGTTTAATGTAATACTGAACCTGATATCATATATATGAATTCATGTAAATGTGAATGAGCAATGTAGGCAGTTGGTCTGTTTTCACAGGAATGAATTTATAATAAAGGACACGGCTTTTAACCTAACCCGTGACCCTTTTTATACAGACTGAGTTGTTTACACATCTGGAAGTGTGAAATCATGTTACAGTAACATGGAGAAAGACTATCTTGTGTCATATAAGCTACACTAAGCCTCAGCAAACATATAATGCTGCAATTCTCCAAGCTACCAATTTGAAAGTAAAACTGGAGGTGTTGGAACACATAGGGAATGATGCAGCTTTTTTGTCTTACCACTATAAATTCCATTACACTATCACAAATCACCTCAGTGCATGGTATATTTCCCAGCATGACCTGCACTGCTCATGCTTTTATTGTGACATGTGTTTTTATTTGGCTTGGGTCCTGTCTTACACCCCTGTTTTACTATTGGCTTATTACCCGACTGTGTTCACCTGCTTTATGTCCAGGTTCTGATGAGTCTGTTTATTTCCTGCTGTGTCACTGTCGTCAGTGCTAAAGTACAATCAATCAAAGTTGAATCAATTACTAGCCATTTCCTTTTTTTTCTGTATTTCTTGCAGTCTCACTTGTTCCCTGGATTATGGATTTGCCCTTTTCATGCTGCTTGCTTGTCATTTGACCTTTGCTGTGGATCATGACCTTGAGGATCAGATTTGCCTGATTAAAAAAGGCTCTAAATGTATGCATCATGTCTCAGCATGTACGCAAGCTATTTTTTTTTTGTGTGCGTGTGTGTGCTTTTTGCGGAGTTGTGGGTTTGAGAGTGCATGCACGAATGTTTGTTTGTACTTGAATACGGCGTTGTCAGGGTAGTTGGTGTAACCCACTGCATTAGCTCCTCTCAGCAACATCTGGAAAGGCACATTGGGTATGAGTTTTCTCAGCTGCTGCAGCCTACGCCACGGACACTCTGACAGGAAGCGCATAGCCACGTCAAATGTAGCACCTACAAAGAAGCAGACAGATGGTAAAATACTCAAATTAACCTTCACATTCATACACAACAATTACATTTTCCAATACAATGCACATGCTGGTAAAAGTAACACTTGTGTAAATGAGAGTAGGCAGGTTCTGTTCGAATCACAGTGCAATTTATTTATTGTCACAATATGATATTTTGCAAAAATGATGTTGGTGCATGTAAGTGACAGAAATAAATTTTATTTAATAATTCATTTAATTTAGTTTTAATAAGGCCATCAGCACTGAGCTGTCCTGTTCTTATCCCAGGACTCTTCTTCACACTAGGCGCATACTGAACTTCCTTTCATTAGGGTTGGTCGCACCCAGAACACGTTGGGTTTAGTTTTCAGTCTGATTTCACCCTCATGTCATCATTTTGCTGCGACTGTCACCTTGGGCTTGTTCATACAGCATATACGTATAAATCTACCTCTATATCCCTCTGTAAAGCTGCTTTGTGACAACATCTACTGTTGAATCAAGTGGAATTGAATTGTACTGTATGAAATGAGTGAATGATACATGATCGAAAGATGTAGTTAATCATAAAGCTATCATCATATCCAGTTGAATCAGCTTCTCATCTCTTTTCTGGCGAGCACTGTGGGTTATTTTTTGTGCATTTGTGGGTGTTAACCCATATGTGTGAGCCTCTAGAGCATCACTTTGTATCAGCCAACTCCATGCCTTCGATGAGGGCAACTGCCTGATTCACATTTATTAGACACGACTGCTGTGCTGTTTGTTCATAAAACTCCCTAGTGTACGCTGAACTGGGATAAAACACGTAATATTCATTGACAAAGCTGTGTAATAAATAGTACAGGATTTTATGACTGTTCTTTAAAAGAGAAATATGCAGCTTCTGGTCTTGTGTTTGGTCTAAAAAAGTCCAGATATTTCAGATAAGGACTAGCATAATCACATTTCTGGCCCATAAAAAAGCACTTCAGATGAATTAATAGCAAGGGAGCCGTGGCTTTGGACGTCTGAACTGCAAACACCGAACCTTCATTGTTCTTTCACAGTGTTATATTTTCGAACCCTAATTAAACTAATTGCTATTAATTCTTCATAATAACAATTAGAAGGTAATAATGCTAAGCCTTCTTAACTGTTTTGTTTCAATCGGTCCACTTGTTTTAAAAGATGGAGCAAAAGATTAAAGGCACACAGGCATGTTCAGAGGAAACAGGCTTGTTTTTGAGGATAAAGGCTTTAGCTTCATTAAAAACACAGTAAATCAAAACATCGAACTATGACAAAACAAACCTGTCAGGACAAAAATGTGGAAAAGCAGAGCAACCTAACTACTTGAAATTGATTTCTGTATCAATTGTCAAGACATCATGCACGTAAAGGTCCAATCAAAAGAAAAAAACAACAACAAAAGAGCATATAAGACTCTGGGACCCTTCTGCAACACAACCAGAAGCATTAAACATTAAACATTAAACATTACACCCCTGGCTGCTTGAGCTTATATAAAGGAAGTTATAGACAATAAAAGTGCTGTAATTCCCATATAGTAAAACTATAAGACCAAAAATACCTGCAAATGAAATACAGCATTCTCTACAGCTGCCTCACATTCATCTTTTTTTCATTAATGCAGATTTCCTTGGTATACAACAAAGATACCAGTAATGGACTGTGCTGTCAGAATATGCTGGAAGGCACTGTATTTTAATTCTGATTTATCATTCTGCTGTGAGATACAGCAGTTACGCCTTGTTAGCACGTTGCTTTGTTCTGTATCAGATGACAGACTGAGTCTTATTTTTTTTTTTACAGTGATAACATGAATATTCTGTTATCTTCTCTCAGCAAATCTCTTATCTGTACATGTCATACATGAGCTACAGTCACAGTCCATGATTAAATGACATTCTCTTATTTGATGTTGCCGTTAACAATTATGAAAATATTATCATGTATAAATGTTTGTAGCTGAAGCTGGCTCCGACAGGATAGTGCTTATCTTATCTATGAAGAGTGTGGCGTGGGTGATCAGGGGGTCGGCCATTTTAAGGACTCTCTCTCACTCTCTCTCTCTCTCTGTCACCCTTCCAGTGCACTGGAATGTTTGCTCCCTAAAACAATCCCATAATGCACCACAAAAACCAGGAAGCATCAATGCTCACTATGTTCCTTTACTGGAAGTGACATCATATTTTGGGTGGATGAACTGTTGGCCACCTTAGTCTACAAACATACAGTAAGTAGCTTGTTATCATTGTTGTAGCTTTCGAATGCCTTACCAGTTTTGAATTTTATTAGACGTTGGTTTGTTTGAGTCTAAAGACTTTTAATGATTTTAAAATATTATCTACTAACTGGCCTCTGATCCTGCTTGACAGAAAAGAATGTTAAAAAATGGAAAAATATCTCACAGTCAGCTGGGGTGAGGTTATATAATGTAAGTATGTAGAAATGTCATCGGAAATTGAGTCATCGGTGTCCCAGTGCGTAGTGAGACAGGGTCCTTACCAGTGCCAGAACTTGTGTACACGATTCCCCACATACGGAGCTAAATGAGACACGCCCTACAACTTAAGTATGGATGCTGATTAGAGGGAAACCCAGAACATGTGTTGGTGCTAGTGAGACATGCCACAAGGTCATGTGATGTGCAGGGGCTGATGGGTACTGTAGTCAAGCACATATATGGCATAAGCATGAAAAAGTGAGGCATTATCCATTTTGTAGATTACCTGCCAAAATTTCTCTCTAATACATTAATAAGACAAAGAAACTCAACACTCCTCATAAAAATCCCTCAGTGCTGAAGAATTTCTCGAGTCAAAAAGCTGTTCCCCTGACTCTTCTAAAAATGCAAAATAGAAAAACTGTCCTCATATCATCAAGTACACATCTTTTTACATGGAATGTCTGTCATAAAGTTGTTGCTATAGAAAAATTATGTATTAAAATATGCAGATTGATATAAAGCCTGCAGCCAGAATGTTCTCCGTTATAGAAGATGAAGCAACAGGTTTTGTTCATCAGGCACTCAACAGCACCATAGTATGAAGTGTTTGACTGTAGATAGATAAGACATAAGGGGCAGGTTGCTAATGATGTGAGATGCGTATGAATAGCTGGGTGAATCCACAAGGAATTTATAGGTTATTGAGTAAACAGATAATTGCTCAAGAGCCTGAGTCATGGAGTTTATATGAGAATATCAAGCTTGTACATGAACAGGTTAGAAGAAAATAATATTAGATGCAGTGAATGAAAGGCATCCTCCTCACCTCCCCAGTTCTCCACACTGAAGAGGTTGCTGAAGTTGTGTGCGACGTACGGGGCGATCTTTTTCAGGTCATGTGTTCTGACCCGAGTGGCCAGCAGAGACTGATGAGCGTCTCTGAAAGTGGTGTCCATCAGGAGCAAACCCTGATGCTGTCTCACTGCCCGGGCAAAACCCTCAGGACCTTCTTTCAACAGGACCTCACGGAAACCAGAAGGAGGTTCACCTACACACACACACACACACAAATATTTACTATTGACCTATGCATATATACATATATGCAGGAATGATTTCTCACAGGCTCTCTCTCTCTCTCACATACACACACACAGACTAAGTGGGACTCGGGAGTGCCCCTGAGGCTTTGGGTTATACCTAATACAGCTGTGACCCACTTAAACAAATTCACACACTCCTACACAAATATATAGATCTATAAAATGTGAGACAAACAGAGAATCACACACACTTTCATACTCCCACATAGTAGGCAAACTAAAAACTAAAAACATACCCAAGCCAAGAATACAAATACAAAATACAAATTCAGTGTAGAGATTCCAGCCACGCATATATAAACAGTTGTGGAGGATGGTGTGTACCATAACTCACACATCTAAACCCCTGTAATGAGATTTCTAACATGACTGCTTCCTCTCTTTCATCAGGCTAGGAGAGGGAGAAAAGCGAGGGATTACACCTATATCATCCATCAGGCTGGGAGCAATGAAGGAGTAGCCCACTGTCATTCTGCCAGGCCTGAACGTGTGTGTGGGACGTGTGTGTGTGTGTGTGTGTGTAAGGACAGGAGTGTTGCTAAACACAGAATGTGTCTAGAATAACGTCTCTTTTTTGGCTTGACCATTTCTTCAGGCTACATTGTTAACTGAGGATTTGTCTCCTCAGCAGTGAAGCCTCATTTGATTTGCTCCAAATATGTTCACACTGGTCATGTTTCACTGAGGATAGAATTTAAATCTGCTTTTTGGCAGTAGGATGGTTCTCTTCTCAGAAATGGCCAGTTTTGTAACACTAGAACTGTTTCACTTTCTTTGTGTACAGCATCACACCTGACTGAAAGTGTTACTTATTCTATTCTATAAAGCGTTTCTAAAACAAATTGAATAAATATTGCTAATTATTACTTGGATCAAACCTAGGACAAAGCAACCGACAACTGCTCAGTTGTTGTAATCAGTTCTAATTACTGCGCTCTGTAATTTGATAAATTAACTTAAATTAGATTTTTTATTTTTTTGCATGAGCAGTTTTGATTGTTCAGTTCTAAAAGGCACTGAAAATAACCACAATTACCCGAGTACTATATCTGATATATAATTATAACGTGTACAAAATATAATATGAATGATAAAAAAATAGTGCAAACATACAATATGTGCAATATATTTATACGCAAAAAAAATATTCGAAAAGCTCTTTAAATGCACTGAATATAAAACTAATTTCTCAAATTACTCACAGAAAAAAAAAAAAAAATTTCTAATTTGAGATACTGAGATGATATCAATTCAAGAAACTTAAAAATAATTAGAAATTTCATCCCTGCTTTTGATGGTATATATGCAATCTCACTTCCCCCAAAAGAACTCTGGTGATTTGGTAGATCTATATTTTGCAATTTAGCTACAAATGCACAACTTGTGTCTGGGACACAAAACAGAGTCACAAAAAAACTCCATAGAAGATATATTTAATTGTTTTTTTTTTTTTTATCAAAAGAAGTAAACACAGCATCTACAACAGGTTATGAAAAAGTTGTGAATAGACAAACTTTTGCTACAAACTCTAACTATAAAATAAGCTGTTAAACAGGTACACTGGTTATTCTATTATGTAAAACATAATCCATCGCTGATCCTCTCAGTAAAATTAAATAATAATAACAATAATAATCCAGGTCTTAGAGACCAGAGATGCAGATGGCTGTGTCCAATTTACCAGCTGACCTACTAAGACACATCTGGCTCTGGTGGAAAATTAGTACGAGTTAATAAGTCTTTTGCACCGAGGAAACATGGAAATGATTTGGAATAATGAAAAATCTATAGTTAATGACATAAATTGCATTGAGATGGTTTTGGAAAACGTGTATAATTGTAAGCACGGCGCACACATGACCTTACACAAGAGTTTTTTTTATTATTAGCAGAAACTATGTTCCAAATGGTTTCACAGGTAACTGAACATTAATTATTTCAATATACTAAGTCTTTCCATAGCCATCAATATAAAAACAACCATTCATTAGAGGCAGTAAATAGTGCAAGGCGATGACAAAGTCAGTAATTACTATCAGCCTTGATAAATGGGAATAGGTGGTGCATAACAATAATGTCCGCCCAGTATTTTGTGCTTCAGTGGAAACTCCCCTTAAAACGTATATACATATGCAATAAAGCAAACAGTAGTGATATCTTCTTCAATAATATTCTAATCAGTAATGGACATTTGCAATCTTGCACCTGTTTAACCCTTTAAACCAGTAAACTGGCATCTCATCACCCTAGTTGAATGGAAATTTATGGAACTTATGGAACATTTTCAATCAGATTGGGTATCTCAGAGAGCAGAAATAGGTTTGATATCAACATTTACTTTGAACATAGAACCATTTTAGTGAATATATTTAGTTTTATTGGAACTTTACTATGGATTTATTGTCCTTAGTAGGCTAGGGGGAAAAAAAAAACATAAGAAGTTAGAAATTCTAAAAGTCCCCGAGTGTCTACTTTCATATGATCCATTAACCACCTCTGTGGAGTGTGACATGACAAAGAAACTCATTGCTGGACACAACAAAACAGGTGAGAATTCCATTTTTTGGCCTCTGGTTAAGAAACAATTGAGCGCCAGAAGGGGTTTGTAATGTCAAAGTTTATTTTCTGGGTAGCTCCCTCTTTCTAGGAAGCTCAGTGAAAGAAATACAAAAGTGTGAGAGAAGTCTTGACTTTAGTTAGAAAAATCTGTTGATTATTTCGAACCTTTACTGATGATTGCTGCGGATCACCCCTTATGTGAATTTTTTAATAGTGGTAGAATAAAGTAGGAAACCCGTGTGTGTGTGGTCATACCTAGAGGGACAGTAGGAATGACCGGGTCTGTGGTAGAAGGCTTGGCTTTGACTGGAATTGGTGTCAACGGCCCATTTACCATCACATGTCCTGCAGGAAACACATATGTCCACAAATATGCTTACTGATCACACACAAAAATAGTTTTACAAATAAACAAAGGTTGTTACAAAAGTTTTTAGAGAACAATAAGATGCTAATAAACCCATGCACACGTACCCAGATAATGCAGGAGTTTCTGTGCACGGTTCTGCGTGGGTTTGAGGTTGAACAGGTCCTGATTGTCATCGATAAACTGTGTGTCCACCGTGCTGTGCAAAAACTGATTATTACTCAAAACGTTCTGCAGGAACGGAATGTTTGTCTGCATGGAAAAGAGAGAGAGAGAGAGAGAGAGAGAGAGAGAGAGAATTGTAAACTGGTGTACACCTGGACATACTGCACACACAATATTCAATATTCATATAAAATTTGCATAATGGGCTTGTGCACTTGGTCCCAAGAGTCTGATTCTCTAAAGTAATGCCACATGCTAGACTAAAAACTCCCTAAGAAATTGTGTACATGTACCCTAACCAGTTTACCCAGACACACACACACACACACACACACACACACAAACACCCAGATTATGCATGTTAATGTGCAAAGTCATTAGAGCACAGGTGTAACTCACAGGAGTAAATATAACTCGAGTAAACAGTGAGGAATCCAAAAGAAGGAAAAAAAAAACAATCCAAAAAAGAATGGAGAAAAATATGGCATTAATCAGGTCCCATAATCACAAATCCTCCAAATATTTATCCCTTCACAGTTCAACAAATACACAAAATCAAATATTACCCTGATGCAGTTTCTTTCTCTGCCCTTTTCCTGAACTCTACACACTTCCCTTACGCATACGTCACTTCTCCAGGAGCTGATGAATAATTGACAGAACATAAAACTCTCCCAACTTCAGACTGAGGTTTAGATAACACCATGTATCCTTTAAACACTGTGTATCACAGAGACTTCTACATGCCCTTAACTCTGCATTCCTGCTGAGAGGCTGCAGTACAGCATCACTCACTCTGCTACCGTATCTCTCACCATCGCACTAACCCTGAGGAATGTGTGATGTGGGCGACTGATCAATAGCATATGGTGTTTAGCTTCAAAAAAAAAAGAGAGAGAGAGGCATGGATCTAGAAAGACGATTTGTACTTACATTATTTATAGCTGTTTATTGGCAAAATCCTTCAGATGTGGTGAGCGTAAATGAGAAACTATGCTATTAATACTGCAGCAAAGCGTAACAAAAAAAAAATCAGTAAAAACCCCAAATTCTTTTTTACTTTATTTTATCCTAGTGAAATACACAAGAGGTTTTCTATATAGAATTAGAATTGTGGTATTTAGTATTGAAATTCAACAGCAGATTAATATTCAAGGATCTCCTTTTGCCAAACACATGGCAGTAGCTGTGAATGAGTCCTGAACTAATACCTAAATTAATACTTCCTTAAATATGAACTAATGATGAGTTAAGGCACGTAATAATAATAATAATAATAAATTCATAAAGAGAAAAGCAAACTGCATGATTAGTCATGTACTGTTATAATAAAGTGTTACCAGATGAACAAATAAATTAATTTAATTCATTTATTAAATATGTAAAAGGAATGATGACTGAATGAAAAACAAACTTGACTAACATTTAATTAAAATAAATACACTACAGGAACTTAATCCTGGGTTATTATTGTTTTTAACCTTGCTTTTATCCTGGGTAGTGGAACGTTTTTTTTAACT
The DNA here is from genome assembly GCF_019097595.1 of Hemibagrus wyckioides. Classification (NCBI taxonomy): domain Eukaryota; kingdom Metazoa; phylum Chordata; class Actinopteri; order Siluriformes; family Bagridae; genus Hemibagrus; species Hemibagrus wyckioides. Next base: position 18,665,608 of record NC_080716.1, on the reverse strand, counting down.
GTAATGTAAAAAATAACTTAGGATTGTGTTTCCTTAGAATTTATTATGAGCCAGAGTTAACTATTTCAATTTTGGAAAGCCCTCAGATCATTTTATAAATAGACAGAGAACAAAGCAGGAGTTGTAACTATAACAAAATAAAATAACTACAAGATTGCTTTGCTGTTTTTTTGCACATTTATCACATATCTTTGTCTAGAGTAATGGCGTGAAATTAATTTCATATTCGATTCATATTATACAGTATCACATACATTATATTGCCAAAAGTTTTGGGACACCCCTCCAAATCATTGAATTCAGGTGTTGTTTTCAGGGGTTGTGCTTGACCCCTTAGTTCCAGTGAAAGGAGCTCTTAATGCTTCAGCATACCAAGACATTTTGGACAATTTCATGCTCCCAACTTTGTGTGAAACAGTTTAAGGATGACCCCTTCCTGTTCCAACATGACTGTACACCAGTGCACAAAGCAAGGTTCATGGATGAATGAGTTTGGTGTGAAGGAACTTGACTGGCCTACACAGAGTCCTGCCTGAATTAGAGCAGAGACTGTGAGCCAAGACTTCTCATGCTTGACCTCACAAATGTGCTTCTAGAGGAATGGTCAAAAATTCCCATAAACGCTCTCCTCAACCTTGTGGACAGCCTTCCCAGAAGAGTTGAAGCTGTTATAGCTGCAAAAGGCAGCCCAACTCCATATTACATTCATGTGCATGTAAATGCAGACGTCCCAGTTTTTGCCTGGCTCATAGTCTCCGCTCTAATTCATCCTAAAGGTGTTCTATCAGGTTGAGGTCAGGACTCAGTGCAGAGCAGTCAAGTTCCTCCACACCAAACTCATTCATCCATGTCTTTATGGACCTTGCTTTGTGCACTGGTGCGCAGTCATGTTGGAACAGGAAGGGGTGTCCCAAAACCATATGGCAATATAGTGTACACAACAATATAAATGATGAGTCTAGAAATATGTGACATATAACATATACGTTTTGTTGGTGTCTGAACTGGAATGCCTGATTCAGTGTCAGTGGATTAGAGTTAAACTCAGAGACGACTGTTCGCTAGCTTGAACAGACCCTTTCGCTCAAGAGGCCATGCTGCCTTTCCTTCTGTCTACTTATTTCTCTGACTAGTGATGACACATGATGCTGATGTCATTCACACCTATACACCAAGTGCTATATCAGTTATATTTAGGATAGAATACATACCTAAGTGCAATGAACAATTTGAAGTGAAAATTTAAAAGCTAGATGTTTTGTGTATAACTCCAGTTTATAACTTTAGTTTCTACTGTATAGTTGTTTTTTTTTATCTAAGAGCTTATAAACTAGCATTTTTGATGCTTTATAATATATTTTTATATGTGGAAAATATACAAAATATTCAGGTGTATCTAATAACCTAAAAGCTTAATGTGCAAAATATGCCACAAAGATGAATTTGTATGTTTATTGTGACATTATTTGCCATCATCAGTTTAAATGCACTTTTGTACTTCATGTCCCTGATCCATAATCCATGTGTGTGTTGATGTTTGTGAGAATCAAATGAAAGGTTCTTGAGTAAATGAATGTGCAATGAAAGAAGATATTTCAGCAGTGATTTATAACTATTCAAATAACTGCAGATTTCCATCTTGGCAGAAACATTAGGCATGTGGTGTGAACAAAGGTGAAAACAAATGTGTGAAATAAAGGTGGAGTGCAAAAACACTGGATTCTATAGAAATGGTTTGCACTAGAAGAATTCAGAGGACCTTTTGCAAATGCACAAATGGACAAACAAGGAAATTTTCTTTTAATCAAACAACTAGAAGGCATCTAAACAAGGTCACACAAAAACACACAGATGGAATCTTGTATGAGGGTTTAGCATTAACTAGAGGGTACAAATCAATACCATCATTATCTACAGGTTCAATAGTGTGCACCTACCCATAGGCACCCACACCCCCCCCCACACACACACACACACAGAGAAGGTCGTCGTTATGCAGTTGAGCCAATAAAAACAGGGCATAAGGTTAAATGGAATAATAACTAAAAGCTCAATTACACAGGAAGTGAAAGCGGGGGTGTTCTCTAATGCCAGTTCAACACCGGCTCTTGTCCATAGACTTGGTGAGACAGACTAACATTTCTAATGACTAATAGTGTCAAACAAAGTCATGTCAAGAGGTTAACACATTCGTCTCATTCTACAGAATACTATCTTGTGAAATCTTAAAGTAAGGGCATAACAGACATAAGAGAGTCGACAACATGCAGTCGTCAAACATTAAGTTTAGTAGATCAAAATGAGTTAATATTCATTTACTGTGGTAATGTCATTAACTACGGTTGACATGTTTCAGCAAAATTTCCAATCAAATCTCAAAAACTACACAAAAGACATGAAACTAGCCAAGAACTGAAAAGACATACTTCTTTTTCTCAAAATGAATGTTCTGCTCTAAACCTTTTACCATTTTGTAGGTATTTAATTGTGGTGGTCAAAGAGTATTATTAAACTATATCATTATTTGTCGTTAACTGTCTACTCACTGCTCCTCCAATGAAAATTGAGTATGTGGTAGAGAAAATACTGCATCTATGCACCTCCTCATCACTCCCCATAGTGCTGTTCCCATTTTTGGTCATTACAGGTGCAATAAAAATCTTATGGAAGCTAAATGGGGCAGGGAGCATGCTGCCCCATGATTGTGTATGATCAAATCAACTGGAAATTGACTTATCCTTCAAATACATTTTTTCTGGACATTGTCGGGTCACATCGGGTCATAACAAGCAAGAGAATTAAAAATATAATGTATTTAAAATTCTATTTTAAACTGCACTAGTCCTATGCAGGCAGTTCTGTGTACTAACACACAAACAAACAGAAAGTTTAGCTTTTATTTGGAAATGAAAACCATGAAACGCAACCTGTCAACTACTCTGTCTCCCACTCAGTGTGTCCTCTGACTGTCTGCAGTACAAACGCATGTCAACAAACATGACAAGTAGAAAACAGCATTAGAAGAGTCACTAACGCTTTATTTAAAACGGCTTTATGTAAGGACTCTAGGAAACGTTTATAAGCTAGGAATAAATCTTTTACTCAGAAATGCTAGAGAATTATGAGCAGGCTTATGTCCAAAATCATTAGCAGTTTTATGTGACTTTGTCTTTAAATGAAAGAGAGATGAGAGAAGAGCTTTCAATTATCCTTATGGGACATTTTTACAATTTAAAGCGGACATTACGTGTCAACTGATTGAGAGTTTTGCTGTATTTCTTTTTATCATTATGCATTTGCGCATTCAGGACACAGGATGTACATAGCACCGTATATCAGGGTTATAAATGTTCCTTTTATTACCTCTTTAGTTTGAGGGTGTTATAATCATTCATTAGGCTAGCATATGGGTTTCATAAATACGTTGAGGTATATTAGAGCGGTGCTTCATAATAGCTTTCAGTGGAAACAAACCAGCAGCATTTCATCTGAAGAGTATTCGTTTCTACGCTCCAGTAAAAAGAAAATAGCAGCTGCGTTAAACACACTCTAGCAACAGCGTCAAACAGATGACCCTTAATGATAATTAAGAAGATTTCTTTTTTATTTTCTTTCAAGACTAAGTCATATCATGGGTTTTTTTCATCAGTATTGCTTCAGTAAAAATGAATGCAGTGCTTATGGATGTTAAGAAGGCTACACACACACACACACACCTTAGCTGGTTGGTATTTAATTATTTCTTTTTCATGGATTCGTCAGCCTTGAAAACGCAGGGGGCATGAAACAAGGAGAAAGTAGCCGTCATAACGAGGCACAGGAAGGTGGCTAAGAAAGTTAGGCTTCTAAAAAAAGAACCGAGAAGAAAGGAGGAGATGGTGACATGAGCAGACGTATGATGATACAGATGAAAAGAGCTGATGAGGCAGAAGCTGAAGACATGTGATCAAGACTCAAGCGCCTTTCATCCTGGAGCACTTAACCTGCTCTCTATAGCCGGCTGTTAAATCGACACTGAAGCCAGGCATCACTTATGAAGACTAAAGTGGAGCTAATGGGGGTGAGGTGGGGGGTGGGGGGCTGGGGTAGTTTGATGACCCACATCAATAAAGGAAAAAGACACAGTCCATGTTGCTACACACTCAAAACACCCGTCCAAGATCAGTCTGTGCAAACAGTATATACAGGCACTATCATGTGTGTGTGTGTGATAAGATTGTCTAACTGAGTGGTGCAAAAAAAAAAAAAATTGATGGAAGATAAGATCATGTGTTTCAATCCCAACAATACTATAGTCATCTGTGGGCAGAAGTGTCTGTGTGGGAGGGATGGCATATTCTTTCTCCCCTGTCAATCACAGTCCTCTGTAAACTCATGTATGTGGAAACAAGCAGGTAGAACATTTCTTCAAGTCTGTGCTATACCGTCCTGTAACTGTGATGCATTTGGCTGGCTTCACATGTCTTGGAGGAAGCAAGTGTTAGAGTTCACCCTCCCTAGCAGGTAGCTGTACTGTGACAGGAAAGAGCTGGCTGGTGGGAGGGAACTGACAGATGCCCAAATTTGGTGGAAAATGGGAAAACATAGGCATAGCATTAATTAGCAGCATTATGTCAAAGAAAGGTTCTCAGAGGAAGAATATTAAGTGTGTGTGTAGTTTATATATATATACATATATATCCTTTTTTTGTTTTCTTACCTTATTTTAAAAACACATTTTTTGTTGGTTACTGAGCTTAATGTTAGAGTCAGAATGTCAGAATAAGGTATAGACAAGTCCATTCCCATTACATAGGCATACACACCTGTGTGTGTGTGTGTGTGTGTGTGTGTATGCATATGGCCCTTGGTATACAGCCAATCGTTTCCTCTCTGCACTGTCCATGGTACTGAAATGGCAACACAGCGTCATAGTCACGTCAGAGCCAAACCACTCAGCTCTGTGTATTACACAATAGCCCAATTTAGTACATTGTATTAAATATGACCTGCCAAAAAACTCTCCTCCAGCAGTACTATGTTTTGTATGCAGTAAGTTTTTATTTCATTATACTAAATCTCTCAATTTTTTTCAGTAATAAAGAATTAGTAACTTTATATCTAGTAAAGTTTAGTAAGTTACATCTAATTTAATTTGGTCATATTAGAAACATAATAATAATAATAATAATAATAATAATAATAATAATAATAATACTGTAAAAAAGCAAAGATAATGTATTTATCTGTACATTGTTGTGCCAATGTACAGATAAATTATTAAAATTCTGTTATATATTTGGAGTCCTAACAGTTTATAGCTCATACAAAATTAAGTTCACACTCAGCACACTTCCCAGTGAGTCCAAAGATGTTTAAAAGATGTAGGCTAGAAAGAAAAATACCTTTGCCAGATTTTAATAGATCAATATAATATCTATATTTCAGCTTAGAGCTGTTGTGGTGATATACATCATGAATTAATATAGACCTAAAAATTTAGGTTTTGAAACTATGTACTGATGTTTTTGATAATGTATGTACTGCTAACGAACATTTTGAAATATTTGAAATATTCTCAAAAAAGGAAACCAAGACTAATGCAAACTGACCTGTTTAAGCCCATTTGTTTGTTAAAAAAAAAAAAATCCAATCAGACATACGCAAAGGCAAAAGCCAAAAGACAAGATAATGAGCCTCTCTTGTTTAAAACAGCATTAAATATAATATATACCTGATTCAGAGTACCCACTTAAAGCTCATATTTATAACCATGCATTTCCTTTAAGTGCTGTTCACATCAAGGTGCTTTTAGTACCGGATTAAATTTGATCCCTGGTGTCAGTGCATGACTTCCACAATGAGATCGTCGTTCTTCTACCTTAAGCTGATCCCCCCCCACTCTTTCTCCTCTCGAGTTCTGTAATGAGCTTTTGATCAAGTGCCGCTTGACTCACAACAACATCTTCTGCCACCGAGACAAATATAGATGGACAAAATGAGTCAACACGCGAGCTCACACGTGAATGCTGCATGGATCCTTCTGTTAGGTGTGAAAATAAGCGTTTGAGCTCTAAATGTTGTGATTAAGGTGAAAACTGTCAGAGTTGGTGGGTCTGAGTAACATCGCTTTGATGATGACTGTAAACAATGCGCAAGGGCCTGACAGTGTTACTGATAATCCATAAGCGGGTGAAATCCTACATGAGCATGGGACAGATATAAGAATAGAAATGCTCATTATAGATCTAGTAAGGACGCATGTGTAAACACAGATGCATCTTGGCTAATTAGCACACAGCCAGCACAAGATCAACCTCTGTTTTGTGCATGTCTTGCTGTAAGCGAGAAAGTGGATGCAGTGCATGAAAGCACAATCTTGTTATAAGGGATTTGAAATACTTGCAACCTAATAGTTTAAAGGAATATGATTTGTGTGGCAAATCTGAAAGCTTCCTCCTTCCTGGAGTGTACAAACCGGTATTAGTTTTTTTTAATCTTAGATGTTTATTTTCAGTCAATAAAACCTTATTCAGATTTCCAAACATTACTTTTCAGAGAGAGAATTTATTTGTATGTCAGTAAAGAAAGTAACATATTACATAAAACACTATATTATTGTGGAGAGCACATTGGCATAGTGGTTAGCATGTTAAGCCAAGGATGTGGGTTTGATTTCTGCCTCTGCCCTGTGTGTGTGTGTGTGTGTGTGTGTGTGGAGTTTGCAGGTTCTCTCTGTGTTTCAGCGATTTCCTCCGGGTGCTTAAGTTTCCTCCCCCAGTCCAAATACATGTGTTGTAGGCTGACTGGCAACTCTAAATTGTCTGTAGTGTGTGTGAGTGTGTGTCTGACTCTGCTCTCTGTAGGATAAGTGGATCAAAAGATGGACATACTATATTACATAATACACAACATATTACATAATACACTAATTAATTCTGGCTGCCAGGGATTACCAGAAAAAACAAAAGTGTGTGACAGTCAAAGTCTCTGGAAGGTCTGTGGGAGATTCTACAAGATGCTTAAAAAAACATATTAGCGAAAATTCTTCTGAAACTGGATCAAGTACACTGCTGTATTTTAAAGGCAAAGGGTTGTCTCACCAAAAACTGGAAATTTTGTAATTTCAAGGCATTTGCTTTACACCATTTCTTTACATGTACCTAAGACTTTTGTACACTACTATACTTGGCTTGGAATTTTATTTGTCACATGCATATTACAGCACAAACTCTTAGGAAATTGGGGACAGAGCACAGGGTCAGCCCTGATACAGCAGCCCAGGGGCAGAGAGGGTTAAGGACATTGCTCAAAGGCTTAAGTGGCAGCTTGGCAGTACTGGGGCTTGAACCCTTGACCTTTCTGGTCAGAAACCCAGAGCCTTAACCGTTTGAATCATCACTGTCCTTGGAGCACCTCGGACTGCAAATCATTGTTTAATATAATGAACTATATCCTGCTGTCAATCAAAATTCTGTGACCTCAGAGCAACACACGTGACATTAACTCTCCAGAAACTGAAGCCTCATGATGTTAAATTATATTAGTCTATAGATACTGTAGATAGATAGATAGATAGATAGATAGATAGATAGATAGATAGATAGATAGATAGATAGATAGATAGATAGATAGATAGATAGATAGATAGATAGATAGATAGATAGATAGAATTAAAAAATGATGTAGCAGTTCACACCTATACTCTATATTGACAAAAGTATGTGGACATCTGACCACCATCACCATCATACATGCTTGCTGAAAATCCCATTGCTATTCCCTTTGCTGTTTTAATATCCTGCACTCTTCTGGGAAGGATTTACACTAGATTTTGGAGGATTTCTGAGGATTTGTGCTCATTCAGCCACATGAACATTAATGAGGTCAGGCAGTGATGTCAGGAGAAGAGACTTATTCAGCATTCCAGTTCAGGCCTAAGGTGTTCAGTGGGGTTGAGGGTCAGGGATCTGTGCAGGACACTCGAGTTCTTCCACACCAACCTTGGCAAACCCTGTGTTTATGTAGCCTGCTTCATAATGCTGGAATTTATTTGGGAGGGAAATCTTAATCTTACAGCATACAAAGACTATTTTGTGCTTTCAGGTTTGTGTCCACAGTTTGGAGAAGACCTATGGGGATATGACTGTGATGGTCAGGTGTCCACATACTTATGGATTCTAAACAATATTAAACACAGGCTGAATGTAAACTTTAAAGCTTTTAGCAACCTTGCTGTAGTGTTTCATCACAACAACCTCCAACCTAGTAAGGTCCTTTACCCAGGTTATATTATAAATAATTACTTTTTAGGTGGTTTGAAAACGTTTGAGAAATCCCTGAGAAAATATGAAATCTATATCAAGTGCTTTTTTTCAGTTTAGTGCTGAGAATATTCGCTCTATATGTCTATATCTACAGATTATATCTATATCTGAATTCTATTTCATCTTTTAATGCTAGTCACAATCACTGACTTTACCTACATGAACTCATTATGATTAGCCCATGGCTGAAATGAGCATACAGCACAAGCTTTATTCTAACTCCTGACACACAGGGTTCATCCCAAACCTTACATTACTGTACTAAAAACATTAATAAATACATAAAAAAAACATGGCGAAATGTGGAGAAATAAGGATCACGTAATTCCTGGTGCAAATACCAAATCTGAAGAATATTTGCCTTAAAAAGACAATTCCTCATTTGCAAATGAAGCAGAAGGTTCAAACAGAGATGATCTTGATCTTAATAGTGTAAACATTTCAAAAATGAAAAGTGAGCGAGGATGAAAAGTGAGTAAAGTGTAAAGGGGAAGAAAACTCGTTTAAACAGCTTCAAAGAAATGAAACTTAATGGAGCACATCCACAGTTTTTCTGAGAATGAAAAATCATCCTTCAAATCAAACAAGAAGGAGCTGAAAGTCGATACCTCGTACTCCCCCCACCCTTTCTCTCTCATTAAAGTGTGTGTGTGTGTGTGTGTGCTTGCCTCGACAGTGTAAATGTAAATTTGAGAGCTGTTCATACATCATCTATTCCAATATGAGCTAATAAAGCAAGACAAATATACAGAGACAGAGACACTGCGAGACGACTTACTGATACAGCAAACTGATACACAAACCACACACACACACAAATACAGATATTATGTTCGTTCATGGCAACATGCCAACGTTGAACGTGACTGGAATATGTGATGTCAGAGTTCAAGCTCAATGAACGCACACATAAACACACACTCACTCACACACAGACACACACACAGACACACACTGAGAGACTAAACTCTAATTAGACATCAGTTTCTAGCTACAGAGCGATTCTCGGTGGGGAGTCGTGAATCTCAATGTCTCTGAAGTGCTGCTTTATCTAACCGCTTGTCCTCTGCTCCTTTCCTTCCTGTTATGTTCTGCACTTATCTCTCAATTTTGCTCCTCTATCGCTCCTCTCCTCCACTCTTTAGTCAAATACTGCTGGAGGTGCTCCTCCCTCCCTCTCATACTCTGCTCGCTCCATCCATTCCTCCTTCTCTCTCTCGCTCACTCTCTCTCTCTCTCTCTCTCTCTGCCCCCTCCCTCCCTCTCTCCCTGTATCAGACGCTTTAACAGATGCGCCGAGCACAGTTGCTTCTCTCTCGTTCTTGCGCTCGCTCTCGCACTGCCCCACTTGCAGACTTTCGCAGGTGGGGGGAGGAAAAATGGCAGAACCAACTACCAGAAACAAACAGTCTAACGGATGAAGCCAGGACAAACGGAATAAGAGAAAGCAAAAAGCAAAAAAAATGGATGGGAACTGCTAAAAATAACTGCATCGCCAAAGACTGCCTTAATAGCATCCATCATGTCTCTTTTCTTTTTCTATCCTCTTTCAGGATACCTGTTCTGATCCATGGGATTAAAAATGACTTAAAATTCAATCAACGGCCGAAGAGAGAGACAGAGGGATGAAAAAAGAGGGGGTTTGTCCTCTGAACAGATTCAGCGGCATACAGCTGGTGAGAGCAAGAGCGAGGGATCGTTAGAGAGAGAGAGAGAGAGGGAGAGAGAGAGAGGGAGAGAGAGAGAGGGAGAGAGGAAAGAAGGTCTCTTCTCTTTTAAAGGAAGTGACTCGTCTGACTTCGCTGTCCTTCGGGACTATTCAGTCAAGGTTCAACGTGTTCAGTAAACAGGTTAGTGTGTGTGTGCGTGTGTGTGTGTGTGTGTGTGTGTGTGATCATATTTGAAGAGCAGATGTCAATGATGTTTAAAAGGAGGCCAATGACAGAATTGAAGATGTCTGATTTCAGCTTGAGAGGAGAGGAAGCTAAGGACAGTTAGAGGTACTGTGTTATTTATAATGAATAAATGGACTGACAGACCCATCTTGGCGGACGATGGGATGAAAGGAGACTATTATAAACGAGTGCAGTCTGAAAGCTGGTTATATAGTCTGTGCAAATGTTTCATTTCAGTCAGAAGATTAATGAATCATACCTCATTTGAACATATTGTGAATTTACTGGTTTCTTTCTCTGTATTCTTGCTATATTCGTGCACACACACACACACACACACGCACACCCTGCTGTCTCTATGGCACTCTGACGGAAGGTTGGCTGATGAGCTCAAGATGATTGACAAGTTGGAGAGCACAGTAACTGCACAGAAAACTGGGCTGGGTACGAGATTTGGAAATCTGTGTGAGTTAGCAGGAGAAAGAGAGAGAAAGAGAGAGAGAGAGAGAGAGAGAGAAAGAAAGAGAGAGAGAGATACAAAGCAAAGGAAGGAAGGTGGAAAGAGACCTAGCAATAGGCAACAAATTCAAAAGAGGAAAGAGAGAGAAAAACAGAAAAGCTCTTTGTTGACATTTAAGAGAAAGATCGATGTTATTGCTGTTGAATGAGGTGAGACCATGTTGGCCTGACATTAGTACTGAACGTACAGGTAAACAGAGAGAGAGAGAGAGAGAGAGAGAGAAAGAGAGAGAGAGAGAAAGAGAGAGAGAGAGAGAGAGAGAGAGAGAGAGAGAGAAAGAGAGAGAGAGAGAGAGAGAGAGAGAGAGAGAGAGAGAATAACTGATTATGAAAATGCCAGTAAGACCTCTTGAATTTAACTAAATTGAGAAAGGGCAAAGAGAGAAAGAGAGAGAGAGAGCGTGAGAGAGCAAGAGGGAGGCAGAAAGAGACAGAGAGCAGGGGATAAATGTAACAGTGAAAGAAACAGTGCTGGTAATGGGAAAAAATAATGTGCCCTTTAACATGTTCATGTAAACCTCCTGCTACTGAAATGTTTGATTACAAATGTTTTTATTCTCTTCCCAACCCTCTAGGAATGTCTTATCTTTTTTTTTCTAGCCTTCCTATCCTTCTTTAATTGCTCCTTTTTTCTCATTCTTGGCAGAGGGGACACTGCTCTGTTAGAGGACGTTAAGGATCTGCAACCTGGCTTCACTGATGCTTTGCACCACGAGACTATTGGAAACCTATAAGAAAAAAAAATCTGTAAGACAATCTGTTAGAAAACAAGAAGGAATGAGTGACAAGCACAGACAGGGTGAAATGAATCGATGAACAGAAGAGGCAGGTGGAGAGGAGGAAGAGTGAGGGAAATGCCCAGAACATAAAGTGGGGGAAAAAAATAGAGACAGCAGAGCGAAAAGCAGGCTGGCAACTAGAAGACCCTGAGAGGAAATGTGCTGTGTGTAATGACCCCAGATGAGAGGCTCTTAGCCTGGGAACATTCTGGAAAAACAGTGAATAAAGTTCAGTGTGTTTCACAGCCAAGCTTACATGGATACAAATGTGCAACTGCAGGCCTAACTCCATCTAAACTCCAGTGTGTGTGGATGTGGAGAGGACAGACACTCCCGTCCTGAACAGAGGATACGATACACATGTGGACATGGATACGGGGTCCAGCACACACATACACACACCTACACAAAGGCCTGCAAACACCATGACTGCAGACATGAGCTGATTGAAGTCCTGCGACTGACACAGACAACGAAGGTAACATGTCACACTAACATTAAACAATACATCTAATAAACTTCAGGGAGCCAAATGATGAGTGTTTTACATGTTTCTTAAGATATCTGTTTTCATTTTAGTGTTTTTGCTTAATCATCTTAGCTATCCTGTGATGCTGTGGATGATGCATTGCTGTTGCTATGCTGCTCATTTCCAGATTTAGAGATTCTTCTTCTTTTTTTTTTTTTAGATGAATAGGTGACACAATTTGAATGAAAGAGTGTGTTCATGAATGTGTCTGAGAACGAAATCGTAAAATTTGCTCATTAGACTTATTTAGACTTATAGCTGTCAGGATATAGACACATAGCTAGATATTTGGATGGATGGATGGATGGATGGATGGATGGAGGGATGGATGGATGGAGGGATGGATGGATGGATGGAGGGATGGATGGATGGATGGAGGGATGGATGGAGGGACAGAGGGATGGATGGATGGACAGAGGGATGGATGGATTGATGGAAGGAAGGATGGACTGATGGATGAAAAGGTGGATGGATGGATTAATGGAAGGAAGGATGGATGGATGGATAGAGGGACAGATGGATGGATAGATGGTGGGATGGATAGATTAATTGAAGGAAGGATGGATGGATGGAGAAATGGATGGATAGATGGATGGATGGATGGGCATTTACTAAACACAGAGTAAATGGACCTAATTACACAAAGTGGATAAGCCCCAGGTAAACAGAATCTTGTTTAAAGTTTCACACTATGTTATTGGGTTAATGCTTTTATTCACATACACTATATTGCCAAAAGTATTCGCTCACCCATCCAAATAATCAGAATCAGGTGTTCCAATCACTTCCATGGCCACAGGTGTATAAAATCAAGCACCTAGGCATGCAGACTGTTTTTACAAACATTTGTGAAAGAATGGGTCGCTCTCAGGAGCTCAGTGAATTCCAGCGTGGAACTGTGATAGGATGCCACCTGTGCAACAAATCCAGTCGTGAAATTTCCTCGCTCCTAAATATTCCACAGTCAACTGTCAGCTGTATTATAAGAACGTGGAAGTGTTTGGGAACGACAGCAACTCAGCCACGAAGTGGTAGGCCACGTAAACTGACGGAGCGGGGTCAGCGGATGCTGAGGCGCATAGTGCGAAGAGGTCGCCAACTTTCTGCAGAGTCAGTCGCTACAGACCTCCAAACTTCATGTGGCCTTCAGATGAGCTCAAGAACAGTGCGCAGAGAGCTTCATGGAATGGGTTTCCATGGCCGAGCAGCTGCATCCAAGCCATACATCACCAAGTGCAATGCAAAGCGTCGGATGCAGTGGTGTAAAGCACGCCGCCACTGGACTCTAGAGCAGTGGAGACGCGTTCTCTGGAGGGACGAATCGCGCTTCTCCATCTGGCAATCTGATGGACGAGTCTGGGTTTGGTGGTTGCCAGGAGAACGGTACTTGTCTGACTGCATTGTGCCAAGTGTAAAGTTTGGTGGAGGGGGGATTATGGTGTGGGGTTGTTTTTCAGGAGCTGGGCTTGGCCCCTTAGTTCCAGTGAAAGGAACTCTGAATGCTTCAGCATACCAAGACATTTTGGACAATTCCATGCTCCCAACTTTGTGGGAACAGTTTGGAGCTGGCCCCTTCCTCTTCCAACATGACTGTGCACCAGTGACCAAAGCAAGGTCCATAAAGACATGGATGACAGAGTCTGGTGTGGAGGAACTTGACTGGCCTGCACAGAGTCCTGACCTCAACCCCATAGAACACCTTTGGGATGAATTAGAGCGGAGACTGAGAGCCAGACCTTCTCGTCCAACATCAGTGTGTGACCTCACAAATGCACTTCTGGAAGAATGGTCAAAAATTCCCATAAACACACTCCTAAACCTTGTGGACAGCCTTCCCAGAAGAGTTGAAGCTGTTATAGCTGCAAAGGGTGGACCGACGTCATATTGAACCCTATGGATTAGGAATGGGATGTCACTTAAGTTCATATGCGAGTCAAGGCAGGTGAGCGAATACTTTTGGCAATATAGTGTATTTACATCGTCAACAACCATGATTACATAAACACAGTGAGTGACCGGTTTAAATAACAGCTTGTCTCACAAATTCATGTCCATGAGAAACAAAAGGACAGGTCTGCACTTCTGTACCTGAGTAGGTATTGATATCTTTCACAGCTGTCACCTTTTTTTTATTATGTATTTGATTAGCCGTTTGTTGATATCCAACTTTCACTAATTTGATCTCTCTCACTATGGCACACACTTTCATGATGTTCGGTATTTTGCCGTCTGACGTAACTGAGCTGTTTTTGTTACTTGGTTACATTTCTTATTGTCTGTTGCTAGGCATGTAGTCGTAACATTCAAACACCATGTAGCTTCACACCGCACACATTTGGCACTGCAATGCGGGGTTAAGACGGAAAAGCACTGCTAATTCTGCTACAGAGCAAGGTTTCATAACCCCAGGTAAAAAGAAAAAGATCACCTGGAGTTATATGCAGTGAGAAAAGTCCTTAAACGAGTACTACAAATATCTTTTAGTGATATTCAGATATAAACCTGAAGTAGGAATGGCCTAAACAAGAATTTTATTTATTTAAAAAAATAAAAATAAAATAAATATTAACAAAACACTGGATTTAACCGAATTCAAACAAATTCATTCTACAGGATCCCAGTTTTAATGTAAAACTTTAGACTCAACTTCATAAACCTTTCAGGTTTAATAAACAAACAAACAAACAAACAAACAAACAAACAAACAAACAAAATAAATAAATAAATAAATAAATAAATAAATAAATAAATGTATGTTATGTAGATGTGTATTCATTTAGAACACATTATCTGTTCAACCCAAACAATGTGTTCGTATTCAGTTATATCTCACAGTAACACATTCTAAGAAGTAACATATTACAAGTAGATTCTTATATTCTTATGAGGAGATTATGCCCTATTGTTTATTTGTTCAAATTTTGTTACTTAATGTAACCAGGAGTTTCTGACATTTACAAGAAAGAGCTCATTTGATTGCGGGTCAAACACAGATTGTTGTTGTTGTACAGAAAATTTGCAACGACAGAAACATAGACGTGAGCAGCATCTTGGGAACAGTGTAGCTAATTTTGATGCTAAAATGTTACCGACTCATTAAGGCTCAGCTTGGTTGTTCTTGATAGATAACATTTTTCCAAAGATATCTAATTTACATTTTCTGCATATAGTAGACCTTTCTTCAGAGTGACCTCCAGAAATGAAAGAACATTTCATCTCAAACTGTATACAGGTGACGTGAGGGTTAAAAGAGGCCATGGCTTGCTAGTGTTGGGAAGCTACAACCTTCTATGCAGTACTGCAAATCAGGTTAAACGTAACTCTTAAAGGCAGGATAGAGAATCTTCAGTGAAATATTTTTAATCATTGCTCCAAAATGGCTCATGGTATTCCAAAGGTGGAGGTACAAGACACTGTAGCCAACTATGAGAGCCAGTGCACCTACCAAGATTCAGCCAGTCCGGAAAACTGACATTAAGGCTCAGGTTACTGTGTACTGTAACTGTTTTAATGGCTTTATCTATATGGAATGAAACAAAATTTGAAATGTCAACATGTTTTTAATCAGATGTTGGCTGCTAGTTGGCTGCTCATGTGATGACAGATGCCCAGATGCCACTGCATGCATGGCTTGATTTGTGCAGATGGTTTAACTGCACACACACGAGTCAAATTACACACAGATGTGACTTTGAGAAATACTAATTTTTAGATTAAGCTTCATTCATTTTTGGGGGGTGGGGATGGGGGGAGTTTATATTCTCTCACTATTATAATCACACAGCAGGATATATACCAGCGTTATAGGAGTGATTATATAAAAATGAGAAAAAAACCCTGACATTAGCAGATTTAGCACCACACACACACACACACACACACATACACACACCAGGCTGAAGGGTTTCATCTCCTCTTCGTCCTAGAGCACGATCTGCTCCATGCATATTCATACACAAAGGACACTTCACTCAGTAGGATCCTCTCTGTGTCACCCCCCCCCCCTCTCTCTCTCTCTCTCTAAAGAAAGAAAGAAAGATGAGGGGAGGAGGTGGCACTAGGGCTGGTAAGTGTGCCCACTGTTGCCATGCCAACATCAATGCCATCACCCTGTGTGTGTTTTTTTTGAACCGCCTACACGACTCTCTTTCTCTCCCTCACTCAGACTGTCCCTGTAGGGAAGACGAATCCGTTTATGTCCCTCACCCTTTTTCCCCAACGAGCTCATCTTTCTCACCACTCCCATTAGCTCCCACGCTCAAAAAAGAACCGTCCTCCTCTTCTCCGCTGGCTTTCTGCTGTCGTCCAGTCTATCCGTGCCTAACAAGGCATGCAGTGATCGGCTATATCTGCTCTGCCACCTCTCCCCTCCCTCTGGCCTGAATGTGGGTTAATTAGCAGTTAGCATGTAGCAGTGCATGAACAGCAGGTTTTGATGAGCGGGGCCAGACGGCTATGTGGAAAAAATGTGCATGGACAGAAATAGAGACAGAGAGAGAGAGAGATGGAGAGTGGGTGGGGGAGTGTGACACCAAAATCAGCATTTATTACAGACCTGCACGATGGTGCCAAATGCTTCACATCATTAAGCGTCCTGGATTCTGTCCCACTGAGCTCGTACAGCATAAATACAGTCCCTGCACTCCTTCTCCCTCTGTGTGTGTGTGTGCGTGTTAGAGCTGGCAGAACACAATTTGCTGCTCTAATACTATTCAGCTTTTTATAATTTATGGATTCATAGGCAAAAAGTCCACATTACAACATTTAATATCTGAGGTTTTACATTCTGCCACTTAATCTTTAATTGGAACAAATTTCTTTAACACTTTGGCTGAAAGAGCGTCGCTGTAGGAAGATGGGGCTGGATAAATGCACGCCTTCCTTGTTTCATTAAGTTATTTATGTGTCCTAAATATAATATTACTTTAAAAAAGCTAAGCAAGGTCAGTGTTCATAACCAACAGTTTACTTATTCGAGTCTCTCACACGGTGCTATACTGGGGGGAGTGCACTGTATATAGGTGCTAGGAGTGTAACGGCATTATCTGTAGCTGTGTGTTTGTTGGTGTCTTTTAATGCTAACCCAACCACTACACCATAGAAACACTGGGAAATGAGGAACAATTGTAGCTGCTGCAACATGAAGTCATTTTTCATGAACTAATTACAACAAATAACCAGTTCCTCTAGGATTTTGTGATTGCCGAAATGAACACAAAATCAAGCAAACTCCACGATATTCAGAGGAAATTGCCATGCTTCAAAAAATTACAGCACAGAGATTTGAGCACAAGCACAAGACGTGTCATGTGACATCAACGGCACAAAGCCTTCATTGATTCACGTGTGTTAAACATGAGTACAGCGATTATAGAATGTAATTACTTTCTGTATTTTGTGTCTTCACTGGTAAGAGTATAAAAGTTTAACACACACACACACACAAAAAAATAATGCAAGAATTTCTTTTGCTCCCAAATCGAGCAATTGTGGCTGCAAACAATCATAAAAAGCTTTTATGAAATCCTGGAAGGACTAAATAACACTTTTCAGAACACATCTTTAATCAACTCCTGAAGCAGATGCCCTGTGGAACTTTCTGGAAAGCTTTTTATCTTCTGTGGAATGTGACTCAGGAAGCACGCTAACTACGTCTCAAAGCCTAAAGATCATTTAAGAGCGATGAAGAGCATGCACAATCAACACACAAGTTTTGCAACATTTCTAAAATTCATTAAATGATTATTATTATTTTTTTGGAGAGCCCCGTAGAGATCTGTGGCTCTGTACACAGGGCCTGCTCTGTGTGAGCTTTATAGATCCATGACTCTATTGATGAAAGCATATTTCATTTGTTTGTACAGAGATATTGTAGAAATATGATTTATATCCTTTTTACTTTCGATTCAAATCGCCCATTGGGATGCATATAGTGTCTATCTATCTATCTATCTATCTATCTATCTATCTATCTATCTATCTATCTGTCTGTCTGTCTGTCTGTCTGTCTGTCTGTCTGTCTGTCTGTCTGTCTATCTATCTATATATCTATCTATCTATCTATCTATCTATCTATCTATCTATCTATCTATCTATTTGTCTGTCTGTCTGTCTGTCTGTCTGTCTATCTATCTGTCTATATGTCTATCTAGTTGTCTGTCTGTCTGTCTATCTATCTAT
>NC_080716.1:18567400-18639900 GCF_019097595.1 Hemibagrus wyckioides | reverse complement strand
AGCTGAGGATAGTTCACAAGCTGATGCACTCTTGTGATTAATTATGCATGACCTTTAGGAAATCCACAATGGCCGTAGCAGGTTTGAGATCCGCCCTTACAGAAAAATCAGGTACATTTCAGGTTTTTCAGTGAATGCTATGCGATCAGGTGAAATCATCATCCTGAAAGTCATTTCACACATTATATGATAATCATGATCAGAAGAATTATTTCTTTTAAAAGGAGGTCAGTCAGATGGAATGAACTCATATACTCCGTACATGAATTATGTACCTTGTGAAAAAACAACAACAACAAAAAAAACAAAAAAAACAAATCAACATGCTAAATATCTTTTGCTAAGTTTTTTACCAGAGGCCAAAAAAATGGGCTTGCATCTTTTTCGGGTGTGTCTGTTTTCAGCATGAAATTTCTTCATCATGTGGTGGTTAATGGCTCATATGACAGTAGACACTCAGAGCGTTATGAAATTGTAGTCTTTATAAGAATTTCTGCTTGTACCTAGCCTACAAGGGGTGGGAAATATCTCATATAAATGTTTCTATCTTCAAAGTAATTGTTGATATTAAGCCAATTTCTACTCTCTGAGATGCCCTAAGTGCTTGTTCATAAGCATCTAAAATTTACAATCGACCAATAAAATTCTCTTTATGGTTATCCAGCAGATCTTACACTGAAAGTCAACAGTGTCCTGTCTCATTTTATAACAGACTGATAAAATTATTAATTTGTTTAAACTGATTGAAAAACTCCGTTTTCCATTCTTCCGGTGTAATGCGATCGTGTGACTTTTTTTCTGTAAGAGCTTGACCATACATAACAGCAGAAAGTTAGAGTTAGGTGAGAAATGACAGTAATGATGAAGGAGTTGTGTTTGAGGTGGGCAGAAAAAAAAAAAAAACGTCTTGCCTGAGTAAGTAGTGTAAGTGGCTTCTTAACTAATCATTTGAATGTACTTGACCTGACCTTTCATCATTTCAATTTTCCTTCTCACGGATGAAGGATTTCCAGGTGCAATTAAATACGAGAGGAAATCAAAAGTATTAGAGAGTAATCGGAGGTGGCTGAATTGTTGAGGTGATTGATGACCCGTTGCTGCTCATGGTTCTGTGTGTTACTCGGTACCTTGCTGGAAATTATTCAGCACGTTCAAAAGAGTGTATAATTTGCAAGTTTGCCAGTGCTTATAACACTCCTGAGAATCAGCACTTTACTCCAACTATCCGGCTCACGGTAACAGTCAATTATATTTTAGAAACTTGCAGCATCTGCGTCACTGTCAACTCCTTTAAGGGCTTGGAGCATGCTTTAAATTCTGCCTCACTTGTTAATTGCTTTTGACAAAAGTGTCGAGCAAATGAATAACTGTAAAAGTAAGTTAATTAATCATAGAAAAAAAAATGTTTTGCAGAAACTTGTCAACTTGTCCTAAGGCCGCTGATCTACAGTGTGCGGTGAAGCGTTGCAAACTTGCCGAAAAAGGTGGCTGGGTTACTTTTACCTAATGAGGTCTGGGTGGAAAAATCCCTAATCAGG
Source organism: Hemibagrus wyckioides (assembly GCF_019097595.1). Lineage (NCBI taxonomy): Eukaryota > Metazoa > Chordata > Actinopteri > Siluriformes > Bagridae > Hemibagrus > Hemibagrus wyckioides. The sequence goes on along the minus strand of NC_080716.1, from coordinate 18,638,362 downwards.
GCACCTTTAAAAAGGAGGACAGTGCAAGAAAAGGCCACAGTTAGCCAGTTTTCTGCTCTGGGTAATGTCTCAAATGTCAAGAGAAGTCTCTGAGCTGCAGAAAGAAAACATTCTGGATAATTGTTTAAGTCTGCCTGTCTTATTTGACCTTTAACCCCATACAGTAGCATTGGGACATCTTAGATCCCAGTCATGATTTGATGCTGATTTTTCTTTTGTGTATATACATATAATCTAAAATCAGATCTCCTTGAGACTTACTTACTCCCTTCCCTTTCATGCACAGAAATATAAATACAGAAGAAGTGTCAGAACCACCTTCGCTCCATTTTGGCAGAGATTCTACATGTCTCTGAAACCATTCTAGAGTTATGGGCATCACTCTCCCACAAGATATTTCCTAAGATCTCCAATACAGCAGGTGTTCAGTTAGGTTGAAATCTAGTGACCGAAAACTGCAGCATATAATTTGCATAGTTTTCATCAAATCTAACCATTCATTCAGTCCTTGTATCTTGCGGATGGGGAACAGGGTCAATCTGGATGAGATCCACTCCCATTAGAATAGAATTGCTTCCACATTTCATTACGATAAAGGTGATGAGTCAGAAAAAAATATCATAGGGGACGAGAGGATCCAAGCCAAGCCAAAATGTGTGAGAAAAAGAGAGAGGTTGATTTTTCCTTAAATTTGTCAGTATATATATATATATATATACACTATATAGATATATATATATATATATATACACTATATAGATATATAGATATATAGATATACGATCAGGCATAACATTATGAGCAGTGAGAGGTGAAGTGAATAAGACTGATTATCTGTTAGCACCTGTTAGTTGGTGGGATATATTAGGCAGCAAGTGAACATTTTGTCCTGAAAGTCGATGTGTTAGAAGCAGGAAAGATGGACAAGCGTAAGGATTTGAGCGAGATTGACAAGGACTGAATTGTGATGGCTAGACGACTGGATCAGAGCATCTCCAAAACTGCAGGTCTTGTGTGGTGTTCCCGGTCTGTAGTGGTCAGTATCTATCAAAAGTGGTCCAAGGAAGGAACAGTGGTGAACCGGCGACAGGGTCATGGGTGGCCAAGTCTCATTGATGCACGTGGGGAGCGAAGGCTGGCCCGTGTGATCTGATCCAAAAGACGAGCTACTGTTGATCAAAGTTATTGCTGGTTTTGATAGAAAGGTGACAGAATACACAGTGCATGACGGGTCAGGGCTGTTTTGGCATCAAAAGAGAGACCAACACAATATTAGGCAGATGCTCATAAAGTTATGCCTGTGTGTGTGTGTATATATATATATATATATATATATATATAAATATATATATATACACACACACACACATATATATATATATATACACACACATATATATATATATATATATATATATATATATATATATATATATATATAGACATATATATATATATATATATATATATATATATATATACACATATATATACACACACACACACACACCGATCAGGCATAACTTTATGAGTTATTTATTCAAAATAAACATGTGACACTGGAATGTTCTGTACACTGCCTAAAATCTATACTGGGACGCTGTTTTTTACTCACTCTTTACAAGCCTGAGTACTGCTTTCACATCACTGTCAATCTGTTTCACTGCTTTGTTCTGTCAGTTGAACAAGTTCATGCTCAAAAATATAGCCTGCTACAGAAGTTGTGCCGAGGTTGAGAAATGAGATATGAGTTGTTTGCTTGCTCTGGACAATTCTCCTTCACAAGTTTGTTCGGCTCATAAGCATTTTCCCACTGACACTGAACACCGAATCAACATAAATAGTCATCATATTTGCGCTGACAAGGTCCAGCAAGTGTGTGACACACCACACAAACATCATCTGAGATCTTGTAATGACTGACAGGCTGCTTGATGTGTCGGAGCACTTAAAGATCTCCTGATGGAGGGGACCTTTTTTTGGCTCTTATGTTTGTTTCTTTATTTTTATTGGCAAACATCTGAGAGAAGGATTGAAGCTGTATGTGTGTGTGTGTGTAAACAGGATTTAATGCACAGGAGACGGCTAGCTCACAGCAGTCACAAGGCATTGCGGAAAACGTTGGTAAAATAGCACAGTAATTGAAAAGCAGCAACCGGTATTGCACGGCACTCGTTTACTTTCCATCACTGTATTCCCTTTTACCCAGGAGTCTTTTTGTTCCCTACAGCATGTACACAAAATCACTGCAGTTTATATGAGTCTACAGAGGTCACACAAGTGTATTCTACCCACTGTGGAACTGCACAAAACAGCTTTCTGTCGCATGGTGTTGCGACTGGCTGTGCTGGAGGACACTGTGAGCCTGGAGCTAAAGGATAGTTGTGTTTGTGTTTGTGTGTGTGTGTGTGTGTGTGTGTAGGCATCGGGTGGTGCTTGAGTAGAGTTGCAAGAGGTGCCAAGTGCAGTCCTACACTGAGTGCAGTGATTACCATCACAGAAGGGAGTGTATGGTGGCAAACGCTGGACTGGGAATTGCTAAGTGCAGAAAGATGTACTGACTCTGTACTGCTTTTCCTAGGACACTACAATAAAAAACTCAAAAAAATACACACACACACACACTGCCTAAAATAAGCACTATTCAAATGACCAATAATAAAGCAGCGGGTATCCACGCAGCCATAAACGCTTCATTTGATTGGTTAACGGCGTGCACATGCTTGAGAGATTACAATTTCCTTTGTCTAACAATATTACAATATCATGCTGCTCAAAAATGTACTTTAAATCAAACACACACTGAATGTCCATTATACACCTGCTAGATATTCAAAATCTAAATAATGGATAATGCTATTAATTACAGTGGAGTTACTACAATTTATTTCCCTCCGGTTCGTTTCTTAACATCCAAAACAAACAAAAAAAAAACAACAACAAAGGGGTGGGTTGGGGGGAGGGAGGTTGGTTTGGCATGACTAAGGAAAAGGACAGAGGAGGAGGATAAGAAATGAGGATGTGAAGAGAGGTGTGCTTCTTTATTCTGGCAGAGAGGATCGATAGACCAAGGAAGAAGAGGACAAAAGTTGCTTTAGCTGCTCACTTCTCGGGTGACTTATAGCTTCAGAGAGAGGTAGAACGGGCGATAGAAAGTGAAAGAGGAGAGAGAGAGAGAGAGAGAGAGAGAGAGAGAGAGAGAGAGAGAGAGAGAGAGAGAGAGAGAAAATAAAAGCAAGATACAAAAGAGCGTGAGGAAGCAGAGAAAAGGGAAAAAGAAGAAAGACTAGAGAGGGTTTTGTTGTCTTAAGCAATGTTAAATTGCTTTGCGTTACCTCAAGGGCAGATGGAAGGAAGAATCTTTGTGTGATAAGTAGTGCATTGTACAGAACGATTCTGTGCCATACTAAAAGAGATTAAATAGAAGAGGAGGAGAATGTCTTGGGAGGGCACAGAATCAATGCAATATCAAGCATAACACAAATAAAGAGGTTCTAATATCTTGATATGTGGATATACAGTCAGCTTATATTTGTTTTCCTTCACCCTAACCTTGACTATTAATGCTTGTTTTCTTACAGAAAATCTCTTTAAATGACCTATTAATGAGTCTTGCTATGCTGGTCAAAACATACAGTGTATTCTGCTAGACTTTTGATCTATTAATAAGTATTACCAGTAATAGCAAAATAAAATATTAAATTTGTCTATTGCAGAATGGTAGCACTGTGCTATGTATATTGAGAGCTTCTGGCAACCACACTTTTTTTTTTTTTAATTTGCTGCTTTCTAAGCAGTACCTACTTGATTACACACCCATTATACAAGTATTAAGTGACACCAAATGACAGAATAAGCTAGATGTGTTGAAGCAGCATACAATGGTTAACATACTTTGCACACCTAAAATAAGTCACCTCTTTCATCTTGAAAGAAAGTTGCCTCCATGACTTGGCTCATATTACAGAGGGTTCAGTTTGAAATTGTGTTAGACTGTAAACTGTATTAGAGGTTTTGAATGTGAAAGGCATACCTATACTTGAAAGGACAGCAATTTACAGATTTGAAGTCTGTCTCTAGACATAAACAATAAAGAACTGCATAGCCTTAAGCTCATATTTTCAAATTCTTATGCTCAATGAAAAGATTTCAAGGGGAAACTCTCTCCGTTGTCTGGTAGGGTTTCTCCAACTGCACTGAGATATTTAGGTGTATGGGTCTGTGGTAGTTATGATACCTCAGTGGTGGAGAGAGGATAAGACATTGCAGAGGCAGGTTGAGTTGCTGGTCATCTGGCTTGTGGTTAAGTGACAATTGCCACCAAAATTGTGTGTATATTTCAGAAGGGTTTCATGTTCCAAATATAGCTCTCGGTTACATGTTATGCAGGAATTAAATGCACTATAAACCACATATTGAGAAAGTAATGTATATAAGTACTGTTCTGCACTGCAGCAAGGATCGTACACAGTGTGAAACAAATGATAAACATGCATAATCATACATATTCTATTAGAGTTCTAGGAAGAAAGATGTGAAAACTATGTCATATGTAGTGAATTATGATAGATACAGAGAAAAAAATCAAGGATGTGGTGGATAAATACTGTTCTTTCTCTCTTTCTCTAGGTCTGTGGATTAACCCCCCTTCTACCATGCAAGCCTCCCCACCCCCTCATTCTGAAAAATCACACCCATCCCTCATTTTACATCACCATCCAAGTAAAACACCCTCCTCCCCTCTCCCCTTTCACCCATCATCCCATTCTTACTCATCCATCCTTAAGCCTTCACCCAAACTCCTACATTCGGATAACCTTCTGTGTCCAAAATACACCTGTGGGTTCCTGGACCAATCCATACCATCTCCAAGCCCACCTCTACCCTCGTTCCACTGGCTGACACTGGTCACATGTGCCTGCTTGCTACCTGCTTTGATTGGACGGATTCCTGGGGCGCTGGCAGGAGAAACGTGGGGTGTAGTTTCTTCATGCCCTTTTCATTGTGTGTGCCGGAACCTTTCGGAATCTCTGAGCACACTCTGTGCAGACAAGGGCCTCCTCTTCGTTCCACCGAACATCGACCGCCGGACAGTCGAGCTCCGCCTTGCTGACAACTTCATCAGAGAAGTGGGTGGCACGGACTTTGTCAACATGACCGGATTGGTGGATTTAACGCTGTCAAGAAACACCATCAGTTACATCAAACCGATGGCGTTTGCTGACCTGGAAAGTCTCCGTTCATTGCACTTGGATGGTAACCGACTGACAGCACTTGGTTCGAGAGACTTAGTGGGTATGCTGAACCTGCAGCACCTCATTCTGAACAACAACCAGCTTATCAACATTTCCTCTGATGCCTTTGATGATTTTCTCCTCACACTAGAAGACCTCGACCTGTCTTACAATAATCTACGTAAAGCACCATGGGAAGCCATCCAGAACATGGCCAGCTTACATACGCTCAATCTCGACCACAACCTCATTGACCAGATTGAAGAAGGTTCCTTTGGTGAGCTCTACAAACTCGCTCGGTTAGACATGACTTCCAATCGCCTGCAAACTCTACCACCTGACCCCCTGTTTGCCAGGTCTCAGACAGGAGTCATCAGCCCTACACCCTACAACTCAGTAATCAGTTTGAACTTTGGAGGAAACCCTTTGCACTGTAACTGTGAGCTGCTTTGGTTGCGAAGGTTGATTCGGAGCGATGATATGGAGACTTGTGCTACTCCCATTCACCTGGCGGGACGCTACTTTTGGTCAATACCCGAGGAGGAATTTACTTGTGAGCCTCCACTCATTACGCGTCATACACACAAACTCTGGGTCTTAGAGGGTCAAAAGGCAACTCTCAAATGCCGAGCCATTGGCGACCCTGAACCAGTGGTGCACTGGGTCTCACCTGATGATCGGATTATTGCTAACTCTAGCCGTACCACCTCATTCCGTAATGGGACCCTTGAATTCTTAGTGACTGTGGCCCGTGATGATGGTGCTTACACCTGTATTGCAATCAATGCTGCTGGTGAGGCCACTGCGGTTATTGACCTTAAAGTCATTCCTCTTCCTCACCGAGGGAATGGGACAGTTTCTTTAGCTCGTGACCCAGGGTCATCAGATATTACTAGAGGTAAAACATCTAATGGGCAGACCCCCAGCCAGGACACTAACACAGACCCACAGGAAGGTAGAGAAGAGGTAGAGGCAGTGGATGGAGGGAGTGAAGGAGGAGAGGACCAGTTTGTGGAGGTACAAGGGGTGACCTCCACCTCAGCACAGGTTCGGTGGGATATAGGCAGACTTTCAGGTGAATACTTGGTTTGGATGTACCAGATACAGTACAACTGCACCGCAGATGAAACTCTGGTGTACCGGTGAGTAAAACCCACTAAGTTTTTGGATTACAACCAATTGCAAAACTTGTAAATGAAGCTAATACATTTCTGATGTATATCTTACACTGAATGTCAAAAATGTTTTAGTTTTAATTGTGTAATTTCACGTTGAGTAGCAGTATTTTGAGAACGTTATTTATTACTATTATTGCCTCATTCGAGTTAATAACATTGTGTTGTTCATTATGCAAAAGACCAAATGTAGATTAATGGAAAAGAGAAACTGCATTTTTAAAACAATTTTTATGAACAAAAATGTGTCTTTATGAGTATGTCTGGGCTAGTAGACGTAGTGCTCAATTCTAATTACTTGCTAAGGTGCAATAACTTGCAATCATTCAGCCTTGATGACTCACTTTCATGTTTTTATGCGACTCTTATCTAGCTTGAACAGACCTTGAAACGAAACTTGTAATGACCAACACATACATTTTTTAAATCAGTCAGTCACATGTATGACCCGCATGATAAAAAAAAAATGTTCAATTTAGTGGTGGTCAGTAATAATTAAATAAACTAGCAGTACATTACAATGATCTGCACTGGATGTTGAATAAACAGCATGTCAGCTGTTCATTATTATCATGAGAAAGCATGATGCAAAACAGGCCAAATGTAGTGCTTTTACTTTTCCTTTTCTTCAGTTAATACTGGCATGTTTGTCCTGAGAGATGTGTGGGTGAAGAAAAAAACCAACAGTGCAATTTGCATGTGCGCTAATGTGTGAGAATTCCCGTCCTGACTGTTCTTACTGTATTTCGACTGTATGAACAAAATATCAGATGTAAAAGTTGCCCAAAGATGACTAAAAATTGATTTTTGTGTTTACTCACCCCTAAAAAAACAGGTCGGTGTTCCTTATAGGTATTATGGTTACAATAGTGTGACCATAATCATGTAAATGTAACCTATGTTTACTGAAGATGCAGCAAATGTACCTTGAAGAATCTGCAGCCTCAAAGCAAAAACACTGCGGTGGAGTATCTTCGATCATAGCATACTCATGCAGTCCATCCACTTCTTGTAATGGCGTAGTAATGCGTTTGAAGTGGTTTGGTCTGATTCCTGTCGTCATCTCCAGGTTGCCCTGAGCTTGAATTAAACTTGAGGCTGAAGCACTACTCTATTCTTGTATGATTTGTCTTGCTGAAGGCTCCAGCAATAGATTCAGCCTAGTTGCTCTCAGACATTTTCTAAAAATGTGCAATATATCTCACAGCTCTTAGGAGACATTATCAATGAGAGATGACACCCACACTCAACCTGATAGTCTTTCACTGGGAGGGGCAGCAGGAATTATTAGGTGGCTACTGCAGACACTGTTAGTAAAATGCAGGCTGAGACAGAACAAGGATCGGAGGGATAATGAGGGATAGAGGGACAGAAACAGAGGTGCTGAGACTTTGATGGAGGATGCTGAGAAATAATGAGTAAGAACTCACACTAAATGGGGATATGTGGACACATCTAAACTGACAAACCATGTTCCTGATCCTCCCCTTGCTGTGTTCATGGAGGTTTTTGTCTATACTCTGTGAGAGGTGGCTGTAGCATGGAATGTAAGAAAGGAGACTGATGGCTTGGACATATAAAGGCACTATATAGATTAGTGGCGTGTACTGATGTTCAAGGAGTAAAGTATGAGTGAGTGGAAAATGCCACACCCACACCTTGTTTTATTCATTATGCTCAGGTCTATTTCTTTTCTGTTCTTCACTAGGGTTCTCATAATTGCCTGTTTCTGTGTCACCAGCTCGGCGACATTCCCATGTCTGCTTTATTGCAGTAAGAGCAAGTGCTTGTGTCTGTGTGGATGGGTTTTTGTGACTACACTCTAAGTCTAAATTTGCATAGTTATATATACACACAACATTGAGAGGCACTGGAAGAAAAGGTCAGGATCTTCGTCTGAAATACACAGCCATGAGTGCTGCATTTGAGTACTGGAGTACACTATTGTATATATATATATATATATATATATATATATATATATATATATATATATATATATATATATATATATATATGTTTTATGTTAAAGTGCAATTAGTTGCAATCAGTCATCCTTGATGATTCATGTTTGTATGCGACTCTTATCTAACGTGAAAATGACACAATGACCAACACACACACATACATTTAAATCAATCACATAGATGACCCACTGAATAACAACAGAATAATCATATATTTTATATAGTAATCACATGTATTATTATATAATAAACAATAAAATATTTAGTGGTATTCAGTAGTACTGAAAGTAACTAATAGTACATTATAATAATGATTAGCACTGGATGTTGACTGACATCATCTTTTCATTATTAGTACAAGAAGGCAAAGCAGGCCAAATGTAGCATTTTCTTTTCCTCTGTTAATATTGCCATGTTTGTCCAGAGAGATGTGGGTGGAAGAAAGAAACCAACAGTGCATGTTGACTTAAAGTGTATTCAGTAAGGACTGGTACTGAAATTGTGAATGCTGGAATTCAGAAGTCTATGAAACAGCAGCATTAAGTCCAGAGCCTCTATATGACAATGTAAGTTAATCACTATATGTCACACTGAAATAACTGCATGCTTTGGGAATTACAGTCTATGCAAGCCAAGCTATGGAATTCTATTTAAAGCCATAAAAATGAATCTATTAATTCATATATTTTATGGCTAATATTACGGATAAAGTTAACAAGAGCTGTAGGCATAGAAGATGAATATTCAGTAGGCTTGTCTTTTCGTTTTCTTTACCTCGACGGCTGTGTGCATGAGTTACTGTTGGAGCATATAGAAAAACATAAAATGTGAAATAATAAGATTTGCGTGATCAAGTGCTATTTTATAAGCCGCCAAATGATGCGGATGGAAGCCATATTGTTATATTAAACTAATTAGCAGTGATTCATATGATAGTCTAATTACAACTGCGATTAATCATGTAACAATATATTAGCATTATGCTGTACTATATATTCTAGACCCATAATAGAAGTTCATTTCGATGCTTGCCATCTTCTCATTCCTGTATAAAATTTGACTGACCTTTGTTTTTATTCCCAAATTGTAGCCTGGTGCTTTTATATTACACTGTAATTGATTTGACAGCATTAAAAAAATAAGCAAACAAGAAAAAAAAAAACAGTCTTCAGTCCACTTTTTGTATTCCTGATTTTTTTTAAAAAAGTCAACGCAAATGCTTGTGTTTAAAGGCAACCTCAGAGGCATGTACTACACACAGGTGATTTGCATAATCTGAATGTGATCCCAGAAAATGACTTCTTTGCATAAATATTGATGTGGTTTAAGTTGCCAACTGGCTCCTAACCATGGCTTATATAATATACTGACGTATTGTCAAGTTATTCAGTATAGCCAAGGTGCATCTGCTTGACTATAACTGTCAGTCTTTGCTGTTAACACTGGTTAACCACTGAAACACTGTTAACCACTGGTCTCTTTTCACTCATTACCCTCTCTCTATCTGTATTAGTATTAGACAGCAGGTATATTAAATTCAACTAAACGTTATTACTAAACGCAGTACTGAAAATGTGATACTGCCCCACCCACTTACAACAATTCATTTTTACTGTAGTTTTCTAACATAAGCTTCTAATATAATATAACTGCCATTCAGAACAGCTGCACAAGAACGAGATACCCATTTAGGAATGTTGATTATTGCACCTTACAGATGGAACATCAACCTTTTGGGCTATGATGATGTCTGCAGCATATTAAACGAAAGCAAATCTTTGTGCACTGTTTGGGCTGTCATTTGGAGGGGGGTCCTATGACTAACGCTGATTGAGCTACTGCAATTCCCCGCTATGCTCTCCTGCTAAGACTCTAATGCATTCACTTGTCAGTGAATTTTGCCTTGCAATTCAATTAGTCCTAGCAGTCTTTATCTCATTCCCACTTTTCAATTTGCTTTTCTGCTCCTGCCGGATTATATAATATATGTAAATGTGTATTTCTTCTGTTTTTTTTTTTAATCTGCCTGTAAGCAATTGAAAAGATACGCAGATCGCTGTGCAGTTAGACTGAAGTATGTATTTACTGTATGTATGTAGTTTTTTGGTCATATAATATGAAACGTATGAGACTACCGTATTTCGTATGAGTTACTGGTCAAAGTATCATATGCAAAATATTGACTACAAAACGCAGTAAAGCACTGGTTAGCTTCAAAGGTTATCATGTGAGAAAGTTTGTGTAATGCTTGCCGACCCCTGCGTCCCAAATGACATACTACACACTGTGCACTTACACTATGCACTCTATCTATTCTACCGTCTAGTGTGTAAATCTTAGAAGGATAGTATCGTGTTAAACGGGACACTAACAGTTTTCCAAGTCGAAGACGAATTATGTACGTAATGTGACTTTAGCAGAATACAGTGAATTTTTAAAATGTTGAAAAATAAATCATAAGCTAATTTACAAGAGTCTTGCAAGATGTTTTGTCCACTGCAGTGTCGTCAGACATCTTGACATTTTTTCTCATCCAGAGTCAGTGCCTGGTGGCTCTGCCCTCTTTCGCTATTCAATTCAATTCAATTCAACAAACTTTATTTATCCCCAGGGGGCAATTTAAGGCACACAGAGTAGTTAAAAAGATTAGTGCAAATACAAAATAAAATAAAATAAAATAAAATAAAATAAAATAAAATAAAATAAAATAAAATAAAATAAAATAAAATAAAATAAAATACAATTGTTGTAATGAATAAGGAATAAGTCCGTTAGTGCAAACAGCTTTGAGTAAACATCTGTATAAAATATCTGTAAAATAAATATAAACAGTTTAAACTAATAGGTACTGGTTAATAGCCGAAACAAAAGAAGAGGAAGAAGAAGAACATAGAAGAAGGTGAAATAAATGGATGCATCTATTAATAAATGAAACTTAATCAATTAGAATAAACTTAATCAATTAAAATTAAGCAAATCTACGAGGGTTGAGTGTATGAAGTGTTCAACATTCCACACTTTCTTTATTTTTTTCTTTGGCGCTTGAAAAAGTGCATCAAACGGGTTCTTGTAGTGCACTTCTTGTTGGAATTTTCAGTCTGAACACATGACTCACACTATTTGTACACAATGGCACAGAATAGTGCATAAGAATGCAATTTGGGATGCACCTACATTATGATTAAACAACATGAACAAACCATATACATATACAGAAATATCACCATGATCATGATCATCTGTCCTCGGTCATGTAAACTATCTGTACATACTTCCTGAATGTATGAAGTATCAACATTTCAATCAATGGGTTTCTTTTAAAGCCTAAAAGCTGCACTTTGACTGAAAATCAGGCATTTCCCTACTATAAAGTGAAAGAAAAAAAATGCTGACATGGTATATGGCATAATGGTTTTTTTTTTTTTAGATTAGCTAGCCACCAGCTTCATATCATCTGCTGCACAGCAAGCTTTAAAAGATGTAGTACTACTAAAGATTCATCTAAGCTTTTAACGTTATTTGTGTGTTACTGATCTCGTCAGGCCATATGTCAAACAGGCTTTAATAAAAAGAAGCTTTTTATTTACATGTCAGTAAGACCACTCATAATATATTTAATATTTTTTTATTTTGCATATCTTCCATAGACTGCAATAACAAGAGCAGACTGACTCAGAGAATCCATAATAAAAAAAAAATACTGAAGCACAGGCTGGATGACCTTGGCCAGTAACTCATAATTTACAGCTGAACCATGCTTAATAGAATACACCCTCAATGGTTAAGTTACTTGGGCAGTGAGAGGAAGAGAAAAAAGAATGAAAGAGAAAGGAAGAAGAAAAATCAGAAAGGATAGGACGGAAATGGAAAGCGTGTGGTGGAAGGGGCAATAATGAAGTACGGGTGAACAATTAGAGGATAAAATGATTCAAGGTTATGGAGAGGAAGGCATACATAGGAATTAGAGCACATGAGCTGGAGAGCATGAACAAGGTAGAAAGGTCCTGTAGGCTGACAGAGAGGGTATAAGCACTGCAAGGGAGCATGGGTGAAATTAGAAGAGAAAGAATAATTGAGTGATCTAGGCAACGCAGGAACAAAGATGGTGAAAGAACTGTGTGGGAGGCATGCTGAGAGCGTTGTCAAAAGGCAGAAGTGTGCAATTGTAGGGTTGTGTTTTTCCCAGCACTTGCACGTAGCCATTATTCCAGTTATGCATTTGTGTGACAATGGCATACTGCTCTGTGTATTTAAAAAAAAGTGGAAAGTGGAACATTAAGGTGAACAAATAGAGCTTCTGCACATTCACACTCCTCTGAGTGCTCGTTCACGGCTTTCCTTTTACTTGTAGCGGTACAATATTTTGCTAAAGCTTATGCCCACCCCCTCCCTACCTCCCTCTCCACATCTCTCTTACAGGTCATTCACTTAATCACTCTTCTTCTGGTATGGCTCACTTGAGGTGTTCTATTCTCCTAAGCAGTCCCTGCTGATAGCAGCTAAATTATTACACATTAACAGTCATGCTTTCTTTTCATAATTCTATTGTAGGTTACTGCTTGATTAAATCAATTTCTCTCTACTGAGCCCCTATTCACCTTCCAGTCTTCCCCCTTCCCAATTTCAGACACCTTTTCTTTGCCTGAATGAATTTTTTTGCTGCATACCGGCACTAATTCTCTCTTTTTTTGGTTTCTCTCTTTTTTTCAGAATCTTGCCGTCTACAAGTAACAGCTTCCTCCTGAAGAACTTGGTCTCTGGAGCAGACTATAACCTGTGTGTTTTGGCCATTTTTGATGACACGGTCACTTCCATGGCTGCCACAAAGGTTCTTGGATGTGCTCAGTTCAGCACCAAGGATAATTACCCAGACTGCCGTTCACTGCAGGCCCACTTTCTGGGTGGGACCTTGACCATTCTGGTGGGGGGAGTCGTCGTGGTTACGCTGCTGGTGTTTACTGTGGCACTTATGGTGCGTCACCGGGTCTGCAGTAATCACAGCAATCATCATGGAGTTACCGGAGAAGTCGGGTGCTCAGGATCCAACTCGTCACCGACAGGGAAAGGAGCCGTTTTTTCACAGAGAAACAGCAGCGGGGAGGTAATGATGGTGGTCTTACCTAATGGGCTGCCTCAAAAACAAAGAGGTGTGGGAGGAGCGGCGGAGTCATCATCAAAGTTGTCGCCTACTCAGAAACCCCAAACCCTGCCTAAGCCCAAAGTGAATCTGGAGCAGCTAAAGGCAGGAGCAGGGGCACAGAAGGCACTTCCACCATATACCCCAGAGACTGAACGAATGCCAATGTACTACACCCCCAAGAAGCCGTCCCCCTCTACACTGCCACGCCAGTCACGTCAGTCAGAGGCAGCACTGATGAAACTCCATTTCGCAAACAGAGATACAGAGAAACAGGCAAGCTACAGCCTTGTCCCCTCATCTCACGGTGACCGGAGGTTCAGCACAGGAGGGTCTGTTGTTGTCCGACGAGGAGGCAGAGACAGCGGATGTCACTCAGAGACAGCCTATCAGACCTCAGGCCTAAGTGCTGCACGCCACAGGCGCAGCTCTTCGTTCGACATGGGCAACATGGCGGCCACAACCTGCTACAGTTACGCCAAGCGACTGAGTGTCATCTGGAGCAAACGGAGCCAGTCACTGCACGGCATGCTGGCCCAGTGCGCTTCCACGAACAGCATCTCCACCACCAGCAGCGGCGGCAGCGGGGATTTCCACGTCAGACACACGCGTACTGCCATCCACGCCTACAAATCCAACACCCTGCCCTCAAGCATAGCCAGAACACATACAGAGCAAAGTAGAGAAAAATGTAAAGAGAAAGTAAAGGCAAAAAATAAAGGCGAAGAACTGGAGGAAAGTGTGGTGTAGACAAAAATAGAGCTGCACATTGAAGCAAGAAATGAAGAGACCTTTAAAATAAACGAGTGGGGTGACTGTGGACAGAGATAGATGAAAGAGGGAAAGTTAAAGAGTGCAACATGAGGTCTGATATGTAGGAGTGGAAGACAGGCTGAAGGAAAGGTTGAGTAGAGAGATGAGAGGTAGAGAAAAGATGTCATGGTAGAAAAAAGGAGCAGACATGAAAAGGTACAAGGAGGGAAGCAGGAGGAAAAAAGGAGAGCAGAGTCAAGAATCAGGCTAATGTCAAATGGACTAAAAAAGGGAGAACACATTGGTGCATATCCTGTGGGACTGGTGTCTAAGTGGATTCTGAAGCAACACAGAAATTCAATCTCTCCAATGAGCCTATAAAGTGTGAATAGAGGAGCTAAATAAAGACTAGGTACTTGGCCTATTTTCAAACAACAAAAAAAAACTTTTAACGCACACGGGCAAAGGGACAGACTGACAGCATTTAAGCAATGATCAATTGGCTATCCTGTCACTGGGATTATGGAAGCAGAAGAGCAGCTGGAAATGCAGAGTCATGCCCAATCAATCGGATATGATCCACACACAGAGAGAGAGAGAGAGAGAGAGAGAGCGAGAGAGAGAGCCGCCTTTGCAGCAACCTGGGAGCAAACACAAAGCGGCACGGGTGTGAAATGCAGCACTGGAATGATGATGAAATGATTTGGGACAGATTTAGCGCATAGACAAATAAATGGCCATTGACTTAGGATGAATGGGATCAGTTCCGGTTTGTGTGTGTGTGTGTGTGTGTGTGAGCCTGAGTATGAGTGCATATAATACGGAGCAGTCAGTGCGTATATGGAAAAGGATGAAGACTCCTTTTGTTTACTTCTGTGATGCTCCATTTTACTATAATCATCCAGACTGCAGTCTGATGAACTGAAACTGATCCATTATTGTGGACCGGGTCATTAAAATACTATAAGGTGTCATTAAGACTACATAGAGAGATTAACAACAAAAGAAACAAAGAAAGAAAGTATAAATCCCTTGAAAGTCTGTTTTGTTACTAATTTTCATGAGTGATAATAGAGCTAAAAAAAAAACAAACAAAAAAGAAATACAATTTTGTTGCAACAATCTTTCATGATTTTTAGTTATCAATATGATTGTAATTATCATTGAGCTTAAATGAAAAGAGAACAAAAGCAGCAGGTTCAATGATAATAATAACCATCCTGATGATAATGTTTTTTTGTTTGATTTCCATTTTGCCAAAGTAAATATTGTTACCTTGACTTGATATTCTAAATGATGAAATAAAACAGAAAAAAAAAAAAAATAATCATGAATTTTCCTTTTAATTAATGTCTTTGAGGGTAGAACAGGAAATGAAGAGGTGAGTATTGTCATATATTCTGTGTGTGTGTGTGATGCTACTTCCATTTTGATAGCTTCCTAATATATCGTTCACTCTTGGCTGATAACCCTGGTGTCTGTGCAATTATCTATATAGAATGAAAAATGGCCCCTCTCTCTAACACGCGCTCACACACAGGCTCTCAGACGTAATCATCTGCGGAGTGACAGAGTGAAACAGAGTGAGACACAGATAGCAATGGACTGAAAGGCTGAAAACAAGGACACAAGCATCCGGGAGACTGCTGATGTGAGTGACAG
This sequence comes from Hemibagrus wyckioides, assembly GCF_019097595.1. Taxonomy (NCBI): domain Eukaryota; kingdom Metazoa; phylum Chordata; class Actinopteri; order Siluriformes; family Bagridae; genus Hemibagrus; species Hemibagrus wyckioides. The sequence goes on along the minus strand of NC_080716.1, from coordinate 18,622,434 downwards.
GGCAGAGGACAGAGTCAAGGCAAAGAGCAAGAGAGAGAGAGAGAGATGAAGGGATAGAAATAGAGCAGTGGGACTATAGTGCCTGTGTGGGAGCTATTTTTAGGGTGGAAATACTTTGCCAGAATGCATTGCATTGCCAATAACGCATATTTAAGCATGGTTAAGGTGAGTAAAACAAGGAGCTGTGTGTGTGTGTGTGAGTGAGTGAACATTGTGCTATCTTCTACCTTCTGTGTTTACTTATAGCATTTCTGGAATACTAACACATGCACACATCATCCAGTCAATGATATTTACCCAAGATGTCTAAATAATGGAATACAATATACAATATGTACAGTGTACTCAGTGTGATTTTCCACAGTCTGAATAGACTCATTCCAACAGATATCAAATTTACTAGATGCTTTGTTTATTTTAGCCGGATTTATGAAATTTACAACAGTTGTGTAATATGTGTATGTGAGTAGGAGAATTTACTGTCACAATGCTGCAGTAACAACAAAACCTCTGCTTTTAACAAGTCACAGAGTTCATCACTGTCAATTCAGTTTAATTCAACTCTATATAATAAGGGTTATAATACATTTTTACAGCATCCTGTATATAAAATATAAAACCTTTACAGGAGCAGCTTTACAGTAATATAAAAATTTAGGATATAAATTAGAACAGTTGAATTAATCTAATGAGAAAGCCAGGGAAGACGGCAATGAGGAAAACGTCCCTGAGACAAGCAAGAACCAGACCCAAAAGGGAACTGTACCTCATCTGTAAGTGCGATTATAAAATAATTTCCCTTCTATAGCTGTCAAAAGTACAATTCCACAAGCAGGAAATTCTTTCTAGTTTGAATATGAGATCTGTCTTGTTAAAAATTATCAACTGGCCACTGATGGAGAGCTAAACTGTTCATCTCACTTGCAGCCTGAAACCGTCTTCTCTTTATGGTTTCTAAGTGATACCCTCCACAGTAATCTCATGTATCAGTAGTTTGTCCATATGGGGTCATCCTCAATAGTAGCAAGTGCTTTCCAAGTGGTAAGAAGATGGATCAGGCAGCTCTGGATAGCACAAAAGGCATCAGGATCACTGGTCAGCAAAATATCTTCGATCTGAGGCTTGTGATCCAGATAATTCATATAAAATCAAACAGAATCCAAACACATCTCACGTGCTCCTAAGACAGAACCACAAATATGTCTGAGGCCTTTTACTAACTGGCTGCAGTATTTATAGTACAGTATTTTTAACCCCACCCACTACCATGCTAGTGAATATAGAAGAAGACAAACATATTTTTAAATATATTTTTTAGACAGCTTATTCTCAGGAATACAATTTCAGCTGACCCTGATACATTTATAGCATCAAAAAAAAGAAAAGAAAAAAAAAGCGTATGTATGATGACATGATTGACAGCAAGACAGTCAAGCCTGATGAATCCACACACACACTTTCCAACACAAACCTGAAGCCCCTGACAGTTCTGTAGCAAAGCAATCTCTTGTTCTGCTCTTGTAACAGACCCTCAGCAGGAGGGTTTTTTTTTTTTTTTTTGCAGTTTTCATGTCTTAGCTAGTTTGTTGTACTCATATTATAACAAGCAAAACAACAGGAGAGAACAAAGTGATGGCATGACCCAAGGCAGCTAACTCTGTCTAAATTATACAACAATTAATGTCTGACTTTATGACCTTAGCTAGCACTAGAAGTAGCTTGGCTGGCCAGTCGTGCCTTTTAACTCCATAAAAGAAAGCACTTCTCCAAGCAGATGTGTAACTGTTGGAGAAAGCTGCAAAATAGGTTGAGTTTACATGATTTACTAGGCATGCTTTACTCACATACATTAGATACATACTTTTTTCTAATGTTAAATTGTAGCTCAGTCAGTCATGCTTCAAAACTCTATAATCTTTTCTTGACAACAATACAGTCTCAGGGTGGATAGAAAGTGGATAGAACCACTAGGAGACTATCATGCTGTCTTTGAACAGCCATTGCATCAAGGAATTTGTGCTATAATAAAAATAATAACAAATAATAAAGTTCCTCAGCAGCTCTTGGTTGCACAATTGCAGGACAGGAGAAAGGACATTATTTATATTTACGTTATTTACTGTCCAGTGTCACCCAAATGAGGATGAGGTTTCCGTCTGAGTCTGGTTCCTCTCAGGGTTTCTTCCTCATATCATCTCAGGGAATTTTTCTTTACTCAGGCTCGCTCAATAGGGATAAAAGTTTGGGATAGATAGTAACTTTAAACTTTATAATTTTTTCTATGTTTCTATACTTCTCTAAAGCTGCTTTGAGACAATGTCCATTGTTAAAAGTGCCATATAAATAAATTGAATTGAATATAAACAATATATGTGCACAAATTTCACGACTATAATGCACCAAAGCACCATCTTCATTTGCAAGGTAATAACTTTCAACGTCTATGAAGAACGTCCGTGTCCATGACCGAAATGGACGGAAGAAAGGTGGATGTATCCTCCGTCCATCTATATCTACTGCACATCCTCTGACTCCAAGGTGTCTACTGCCAGGTTTGAGCTAGTGCACAAACTCAGTCAAGATGGCGACATTCAGATTGGAGAAAGCCTTCAAAACCACACACTGGGAGAAAATGGCGCCATCTTATCCACTCATATATACAGTCATTGATTTGCATTCATAAAGGATTCATCGAAACTAAATTATTATTGCATCCTTTTAATCGTTAAAGCTATCCTAATCCTATAATGTATTTGTACTGTACATTTAAAAAAAATCTTGCTGAGCCTTCAGTCAGATTAAACCTCACATTAGTGATACTTCATTTCTTTTAGCCCCAGCTAATTGTTCAGTTATTCATCTTAAAGCATACTGATGACTGAATTCTTATGTAGCAATATTAATAATACTTTAGGAGAGAAAAGAATGTAAATCTTTCTTTCTCTAAAATCTGGATTAAAGACTGCTCCTGCGTGTTTAAAATATTCCTCTAAGCCACAACAAACACTAATACTGACAGACAGATATTCCATTTCACTCTATCTCTCTCTGTCTCTCTCTCTGTCTCTTACACACCCACAGACCCAGACGAAGACACACACACAGACACACACACACAGATAATGGCCATGACCTGTGTAGTAACTGGTATGTAATTTGATCCTGGCGCTTTATTAAGATTTAAGCCAGCTCAACCATCAATATGACCTTCTTGTAATGACTCTTTGTGTGTGTGTGTGTAACACAGGTGGACATAGTGAGAAAAGAAGCTGAGCAAGTGTGAGAGAGAGAGAGAGAGAGAGAGAGAGAGAGAGAGAGTATTTGTGACTGCAAAGGTGACTGCTCAAGACCCAAGAAGTAACGTACATATCTTGCCTTCTTCGAGGAAAAATACAAGTCAGCATCTCACCTTCCTTCAGTAAAAGCACCAGTTAATTTCATAGCCTCATTTCCAAACTCCATGAACATCTATGAATTTTCTGACTCGTGGTATTATTATACTCTGTAGCTATTCTATACAGCACAGCATGCCCAGAACAAAATCTGTCAATACGGGCTTGGCAGCTCTGTTCTCCGCCTTCTGTTCCTCTCTGTTTCCAGTCAGAGGAGCTTTGAAGACTCTGCCAGGGCTCTGCTGCTGCTGAGAGCACATCAGCACCACTTTTCCACATCAGTGCAGTATTCAGTTATGTTGGCACAAAATACCAAGCAAGGTGCCAGGAACCAGGTCTACATGGATAGCCACTTGCTATTTGGATGACTCCACTAAAGTAACAACTGAAGGGATGCATTCCAAAACAAACAGGCTCTTAATATTAAAAAAATGTGTAACAATATACATGACTTCATTTGTTTAACTCCAGGGTCGGCAGCATGATCCTGAGCTCAGGGCTAGTCTCTGTGTGAAGTTTTTACATCTACTTCCTGTGGTCTTGTGGGTTTACACTCGGTTCTCTGCATGTTAAATGTCCCAAAATCATGCTGGTATGTGGCTTGGTTCACTAAACTGCCTCTGGGTGTGAATGAGTGTGTGACTGTGTGAGTCCATGGTGCCCTGCGATGGACTGGCTTCCCATCTGGGGTGTATTCCCACCTTGTGCGCAGTGTTTGCAGGCTAAGCTGCATGGACCATCACCCTGTTCAGAGTAAAGCATTAGTGATGATGAATGACTGAGTAAAAAATTGTCAGGAAGCTGTTAGGTTAAAGCTGGAATATATACAGAATCAAAACACATCCAAACCAACTGCATTTATACAATCCATTATGTAAAACACAGCTCTCCACATCTCTACACACCTCTACACACCTCAACACACCTCACAACAATTCACAACACCTTAACACACCTCACAGCACTCCACAACAACTCAACACACCTCACAGCACTTCACCACACCTTAACACAACTCAGAACACTTCACCACACCTTAACACAACTCAGAACACTTCACCACACCTCAACACACCTCACCATACCTCACAAGACCTCAACACACCTCACAACACTTCACCACACCTCACAACACCTCTCTACACCTCACAGCACTTCAGAACACCTTTACATTCCCCACAAAACCATACCTCAACACACCTTACAACTCTTCATAATACTTCAACACACTTTGCAACACCTCTCTATACACTACCTCAACACACTTCACTATGCATCAACACATTTCTCTATTTTAGGATGTTTAATATTGTATTATAAATAATACCAAATAAAGACATTATTAGCTTTTCTTCTTATTTATACTGCTCTACCTCTACACTATGTCTAAGCAAACTGTTTGAAGTGCACCGACAGTGAAGAAATGCTAATCTGTCCCTAGTGTTCACATGCTAGCTAGTCAGAGAGCTGCCCCTTATTCAAAAGAACCTATATAATAACACAGAAAGAAAATAAAGCAGAACGAACATACTAACAAGTTACTGAAGCCTGTTGTGACTGTCTTTGTGGTAAGAAAAAGAAAAATATCCCAATTGCCCTACTCACATAAAGTGCATGAAGGGGATGCGTCACTCTGGTGCCTGCATGACACCCGCTGTTCGGTGCTGTTACATGTCAGCCTATAATTGGGCGCTGAGTCATGCGGATATACTGACAGTGACAGATTTTGATTTTGATGTGTTTGTTAAAAAAGGCTCATAAAATTACACATACATAAATAATTATTCACTTAGCAAGAGACAAGGTGAAATCCAGGAATGCATACATGCACTGTACATGTGTCCTCAACAAGAATACACCTTACACCAGCAACCTAGTATATAAAATTGATGGTTAATAAGTTTAAAGGTGCGACAATCTGATTTTTTTACTTGCACAAATAACAAGTAGAACATGATCAAAAATAATTGTTTCTGCTGTTGTTCTATATAGCGCAAGTGGCTGAGAAAACTCATTTGGAAAACTGTTTGTTCAGAGTGCTTGACTGCATTTACATGGGCCTCCTGTAATTCCTTTTTAGACACACCCCAATGCCTCTTCACTCCACCCCATTTGACTTTTTTTCAGAAAGAAAAAAAAAATATATAGCTGAAATCAGCAAGTGCCCAGCACAGCCAGATAATTCAACTGGAAAGCAAAAAACACTGTGATTTAAACAACAACAACAACAACAACAAGAAACACAGTAAAGCTAGAATAAACACCGGTAGCACTTTTCCACGATGGAGTCATTTTTACTAGTGAAGGAAATGAAACTATGGCAGAATTAGTGATGATGCTCCTGGACCTAAAATTCTGGATCATAAGAAGACACTAACATTCTCATAAATCAGTGTGAAATTATCCGTATGAGATCATTCATCATGTTTATACTGTTAGAACTATCGAATGGCCGAGGGCACTTGAAAAAATGATCTTAATAATCTTGAAAGAGTCCTTGATAACGCTACCACTATCAGAACCACTGTTGGTTTGAGGGCTGAGCTTTTTGTATGTGTGCAGGCTCAAGGATGGAAAACAATGTTAGAGTAATAAAACTGTGACAAATTTTATACACCATGGGACTAGTTGATTAAACAGTAATAGCATAGGCAACCATTTTTTTTAGCATAGGTAGCCATTTTGAACAGTTTTTCTATAGCATTGACTTGTTGTTTCATTTAATGAAGGGTTACCTGTAACAATCTGATCAAAACATACTACACTAAGAATATTTACCACAATTTTCTAGTTAGATAAAAGATACTGGTTTTAGTACGAGTAGTATGTTCATTATGCTGTTTGAGACAAGGAAGAGAAGGTACAATGTGTCCAGCATGTGTAATATGTAAAATAAGTTCATATGTAAAGCAAGTCATTATTCTACTTCAATGAATTTACCAAGTGGCTTGAACGTATATTAGCTGACAACTCTAAGACAGTCCTTGGTATCTAACTATTAACCTAACCTAACTTTGTCATGCAGCTTTCTCCTTTGCTACATCAGCAGGATCTGGACACTTGTCTCCATAATGGCCACTCTGGTGCTTGTTTAGTCCCTTGTTATTTTATACTAGACCTACTGCAACTCATTTCTGCCAGGTCTACCACTTTTTCACCATTCAATCTCTTTAATGACTTCAATCTTCCCAAGTTCTCCCACATCATCCAATTGCTGCTTTCCCTGCACTCACTTCCTGTAGTTTCTGTGTCAGATTTAAAACACTGATGCTTGCCTGCAAAGCCATAAATGGACCAGCCCACACCTACTTGAAGGCATTCTGCACCGGGTACTCTTCAAGCATCTTGTATCACTCAACATGACCCACAGTCCCTCAAGGTACAAAGAAGACATGTATCATGGCTTCTCAGTACTGGTACCAAGTGATGGAATAAAATTCCCCTGGCTGTCTGAACATCTGATTCACTGTCTATCTTCAAATGGAGACCTCTTCACCAAACTCTGAAAATAAACCTCAACATGTACATTTTTCCAGCTGCACAATCTTGTATGACCTTCTCCCTGACAAGGTTTTAGGTTGTTCTTAGATCCTGGGCTATTTGTTCTGGGATGAGGATATTGTGGTTTTGATGAAGGCTACAAAGCACTTCAGTAAGTCACTGTGGATAATGGAGTCTGCTAAATCCAGTAAATGTAAATGTAACAGGATTATGGACACATGGACACACAGATATAGCCAGCCAGGAATAGATTCATGTGCAATAAATATAAGTGATAAGTTCACACTGAGAAATGGATATACTGTCTCTGATACAAGCTGCTTGATGTGATGAAGACATTCATTTGCAGCTTGTGAAGATCAAAACAAGAACATCACCATGATAGGGATAATAGCTTAGCTTTGTCAGATCATATCAGATCTGGATTCCAGAAGGACAACAATAAGCAAACATGCCACCTACATCATGAAGAAGCATGGCTCATACAGTCTAAGTCCAATGTGCCATGATGTTGGAGTACTGGACTTTATTTAGGACAGCCACATATTCTGGGCCAATATATCAGCATAGTGTCTACTTCAATCCATTTTCTGTACTGCTTATCCTACACAGGGTCAAAGGAAGCCTGGAGTCTATCTCAGGGTCCTTGAGGCACAAGGCAAGGAACAGCCTGGATTGAGGGCAAGATCTCACACCTTTTCACAGACTACTGACAACTTATGCATGTCTTTGGACTGGGAAGGAAACCAGAGAACCTGGAGGAAACCCCTGCAGAGAACAGGGAGGACATGCAAACTCCACACACAGGGAGGAGATGGGAATCTAACTTGAATATGTGAGGCAAACCTACTAACCACCAAGCAACCATTCCCTCAGTGTCTTTGTCAAAAACTTTAAATGAGGCAATGCCAGACCTTTGTTCATGATGTCTACACGTGAACTCCCACTACACATTCTACAACCATCTTTGCTACTGAAGGGACAGAAGTTCTATACACTGCATAGAAAAAAAAAACCTTGCACAGTTTATTTTTTCAACGCAACTGAAAGTTTGACATCATGAAAAATGGTAGATGTACTAATGAAGCATGTTTATTTAATTATCCTTTGTGTAAATATCAGGTCAAGTCAGAGCAGCTGAATTTTGCATGGATATGGGTTTAACCAAAGTCTTGGATATTATAATTTTATAGTGATTATTTGCTATTCTCCTCAGGTCTCATGTGTTTGTGTTTTCCCCTATGTCTCTGAGTGAAATCTCGTATGAGCATTCTTTAGCCCTTGTTACCGTGGTTCTGTTTTTTTAAGTTTCCCCAGGTTTTTGTTTCTAATGGTTTCTGAGTTTGACCTCTTGACTATTTGGATTTATGAATACCTTAATTCCTTTCCTGTCCTAGTAATGGCCATCCAACTGCCTCTGGCTCAAACAAATGTTACAGCTATTAAACGAAATATGTTTTAAATTAATCCATTGTTATAAAACAGATATTAAAATTCTGATTATTAAAAAAGTAGAGTGCATGTTATTTCTCTTGAAGCAAACAAGTGTTGTAACTAAAGTTTATGCAATAACTAAAGAAAAAAAAAATGAATGAAACTTTCTGCCTACATATAACTTTGTTCAGAAGTCTTCATGCTGCCTATAAAGTGGATGCAGTGTGCACCGGTATGATAAATTGTATATGAATATGGCGTGGTTGCTCAGATACCTCACATAACAGAATAGAAGCCAGCTGCCACAGATTTTCTTTGTCTCTGAGTGCTTAATTAGCACAGATAATACCATGCAGTGGTGGCCGTTATGGAACACATCTGTTGTTCTTCCTAAATCCAGACTGCCATGCTGGCTGCAAACACCAACTGAACAATTAACACTGGTTTCACTGTCAGCATAGTAACGCATAACGCCACTCAACTATGCTGGACAGTCAGTGCAGTTTCAGTCAGGTGACAATTTGTTTGGATGTGTTGTTTGATGTGCTACAGTGATCAGCAGAACCTTCATATGTTATCTCATATATATATATATATATATATATATATATATATATATATATATATATATATATATATATATATATATATATGATGCTCAATGGAATAATGGAATAATCGAATCAGGTTTCTAAATATAAATCTGTATTCTGATCCATGTGATGATTATTTTGTGCTAATGGCCAGGTGACTACATTATCCCTTACTTAATATATCCCTAAACTACTGCAGTTGTCATGACAACAATATATCTAATCTTGGTCTGTGGAGACTATTAGGACAGTAACTTGAATTTATGCACAAATAAGGCATTAAAAAAAACCCTAATGCTTAGAGTGGATTTTCAATATCTTTCCCCAGAGCCTTTGCTGAGGATATACACTGGGACCAAAGACAGAAAATGAAATCTTGCCACAGTCTTCTTGTTGTTTTTTTTAATTTTCTAAAAAAAAAAAAAAAATACAAAAAAAAATACACACATATATAAAATTGCTAGCCAAAATCCACAAAGTAAACACACTAGGTGCCTTTCTTTTTACACAATAATACATTCTCTTCATTCAGTCATTTCATTCAGTTGTCATTGCCGAGGAATAACATTATCACAACCAGGTGCAAGCTCATTTATGAAGGCATTTATTTCATTATTCTCTCATTAACCCATATGATAGAAGCAGGTCAGTTAAGCCTGTGGACACATGTGCTCAAGAAGATTATTGTTACAGGAGTTATATGTGAAGTATATCAGATGGTTTGTGTTAATGATTTGGTGAAATAGCAATTCTAGCAGAAGAAAATATTATCAGCCAATATCACACATTTGTTTCTATCTAAAATTCTGTTAAAGTTAATTTATTCTCACGGCTGCTCTGTGCCCCTAGCAATCCGGAACAATTTTAACTTAATTCAAAAGCCCTCACAGGATTTCAAACAGCTTCCATGGCAGAGGACATCTGGCAAATGCCGTAACTAAGACAGCGTAACCCTCTATTCTCTAAATGATCATCTGTTGAGTGTCCCATCTTATAAAGCCCTGGGCAACTGGGTAGATGACTACTTATCTTTTAACACACATGAACAGGAAAGTCTTTACTGTGGAATTAATATGAGATTTCTCTACAGAAACAGACGCAGCTCAAATTGAATGACTCGAAGACTGGTGATTGTCTTTATAACTCTTATTGCCATATATTAGTTTTTGGATATTATTGCCAGTATCTCTTGGGTCCTCCAGTGGAAATCAATGAGAAACAATGAACTGTCAAAAATTTTATTCGTCTTATTCAATATGCCACTATCAGTTTTCACCATAATAGTTTCATGAACCTGCTCACACACTTTTCAAAGCACTCGCTGAAATGACACTATTATGCAGTATAATGTAAGCATTATTCATGTCTGATATTTATTCATTCAACTGTTTAATCCAACTCAGAGTAGTGGTGGATCCAGAGCCTATCCTGGGAACACTGGGGGTCAGGTGGAATATACCCTTGATGGGGCTCCACACACATTCCCACACTTGTTTAAATGCAGGCTTATTTTACAGTATCCAGTCTACCTACTGATGTTATGAAACTGAATAAACCAGAGGGAAGACTGTGGAGAATGTGCAACAGACAGTAATGCTGGATCGGGATTGAACTGGTGACCCTGGAGCTGTCAGGAGGCAACACTCCATTCTGACTGATGACTGATGATAGTTAAACTAATCAGCTTTGGATGCAGTCCATGTAATAAACATGACCACTCTCATATGGGATGAGTGTGTGTCAGCAAAATCAGTGACTGACTTTAACAACAAATGGATGAATTTGGTGATTCATGGATATCAGTTGAACAATTTTAGAAATAAATAAATCATTATTACAGTGTAGTATAAGTTAAAGGCAAAGTACCAACTAACGGAGGAAGAGTAGCAATTAAACTGTAATACTGAATTTCGGATAACCTACATAGATACTTACTCATTCCATTTGCATAATTTCTTGTCACTGTGGTGTAAAATTTTACATGTCAAGTGTCATTTTTACATTTTATTCACTCTTTTCCCTTCATTACTCATAAAACAGTGTCTCCAGTTAACAAAAGCCAGCAGTGAGAGCTCCATAACTACTTTCTCATTGGCGCCAGTCTTTAGGTCATCCAACCATTGTTTTCTTATCTTATTAAACATACAGTCATATTTATTTAGCCTCTTTCATAGATATTATTTCTGTATACATTTTGCAACTTTACCTCAAACCCGCTCCCATATTTTGACTTCCATGAACCGTGGGCTGCCCCTGGCGATGGTACATCTAGTTTCAGTTTCCCCCCTGCCTTGCTTTCTCCTGCTGTCTGACTCTGTTGCCATGCTTGCAGGGCTCCATCAGTCCATCCAAGAACTTGGCCTGCTCCTGTCAGCTCTCCTGCTGCGCTAACTCCCCACCAGAGACACTAGCTAGTGCTAATCCAGAAAATCTACTGTTTCCATGGTTGAGCTGTATGGCATGCATGCTAATCATCAAAAAACAAGTGCTGAACACTGCAGCAAATCTAACTGTAGTAGCCACGGGAACTTGAAAATATGGTATATATATATATATATATATATATATATATATATATATATATATATATATATATATACATATATATATATATATATATACATATATATAAAGAAGAGAGCTTATATGATTATATTCTAAACACAAAAGCTATAAGAGAGGTGTTGGACATGAAACAACCCTTTTACATATTTAATCAGAATCATCCGCTTAACAACAAACCCATTCGACATGCCTGTCTTCTGCTAATGGCTTGTTTATGCTGGCTTTCAGCAATTTGAGCCACAACTGCATAATTTGCTGGTGGTAATAATGGCATACAGTTTGATAGAGAGGCACTTAGCAGTCTCGTCAGGATAAATAAATAAAAGGAAATAAATAGAACTGGGCCTGATGCCTGAAGAGTTTGTTTCATTTGGTGACAATAGTGTTGGCTGAATGCAGAAAGGACTTTAATCAATACAAGTTAAAGAAACGGACAAATGGAGCACTGAGTAGATGGAGGATGAAAATGGAGGGGCACTTTAAAGGGGTGAAATAGAAGGGCATCAAAGTGTACAAAGAAAGGTTTTTGCAAGGGAGGGGGTTTTTTTTTGCGAGATGAAGCGGAGAGGAAAATGAAAGGCGACACAAAAAGTTCTATTTCTAGTGTTTCAATTAAGTGCTGCATTCATGACAATTAACAAGTGTGTCAACAAAAGCAATCAATTCAATCAGCCATAGCAAAATGGAAGTAAAAACAATCAACACTGCTACAGCTGCAGCCTGTTTCTGCCTCTGACCTCATCGAGGCAAATAACGTCGCAGAACAATGATCCACCGAGACAAAAACAAAAGGCAAAGACGGAGAAATGGACGAGATTGAGAAGTTTCAGAGAATTCGTTTTGTTTGTTTATTTGTTTGTTTAATTCACACATGTTCATTTTACCGCATCACCCATATCTAGACATTATATCTACATATCATATACATGTTTCTGTGAGATGGCACAGAAAATAAGCTCAATAAATCCATGCCATGGATGATAAAACAAGCATAAATATGCCGTCTCTCTCATTAAAAATGAATTAAAAAACGATTTCAATTAATTTATTAATTTATTAATTCATCTAAATTAAATTTTCTTCAGATAGCAGTCAACAAAATTTTCTTATTGTTATCATTATCCGTCTATCCATCCCTCTATCCTCTATACTGCTTATCCTACAGGATTACAGGGAACCTTCAGGCTATTCCAAGAGAGTCAGGGCACAAGGCTGGCCAGGATGCCAGTCTATCACAGGGCACAATCACACACACACACACCTATTCATATACTCGATGCCAATCAGCCTATAACACATCATTAAACTGTAGGATGAAACAGGAGTACCCAGAAGAAACCCCCTATGAGGGTGAAGGACATTAACTCCACACAGAGCAGAGACAGCAATCATGCCCCAAACCCTGGAGGTGTGAGGCAACATATATAACTTGAGATGACCCCATTTAACAGAATTAGAAGTATAAATGAATAGTAATAACTTCCCCACCCAGCTACACCATACCAGACACACACTGTGTATCTGATCTAAAATAACTCCTACGCCCTTCATTTAACATTTCTCATGTTTAAAATTCATTTTGATCACAATATCCAATTATCCACATAGACATCCGAGAAGAAAAAAAATATGTGTGGAAGAGGTCCAGCAAGCAATGATGAAAAATGGAAAGCTATGGATTTACAGAGGCTCCCAAATGAGTCTTGCAGAATGTTAACCACTGAATGAACTCGATCACATGAGCACGGCTGCAGAGTGCTCTGTAACTACAGTGGAGAGAGCCTAATCTAGGTGATTTATGATTTCTAAATGACTTAAAGAAACAGTAGTAACACTATATAGAAGACAATATTAGCTGACCAGAGAAAATAATCATTTCCGATAGTCAGAGACATCAACTGATTACATAACATTCACTCTTATTAGAAAGACACAAAGCTGTTTGACATGTTTTTATAGTGGCCACTTGTGCACATAGTCTTGCATAAGAAGAAGAAAAAAAAATCACATTAATTCTGCAATCTGTTCATCGTTTCCTTCTATAAGGTGTGTGCAGGCATGAATGAGGTTCTAATTACATGCCATCTACACCTTCATGGTCGCTTCCACATTTTCTCCACTAGCCAGCTCTACCTCTATTACGCGACATCTGCCAACTGGGGAGGGTGGTGCTAGCACGTGTGTCCTCTGGGACACGTCAAGCCAGCCAACTGCATCTTTTTTGAACTGGGAAGTGTAACTTGCTCAGAGGAAAGCACTATATCTGCCCTCTTCTGCATGCATAAGTTCATTGACACCCGCAATTGGCTGTGAGAATGTGCCATCTCTCCTACCCAGACAGCACGGCCAATTTTCCTCTCGCAGATGGCTGTAGCGGTGTCGGGATTCACACTAACTCCAAACTGAAAAAGTTTCCTGTGTCAGGAAACTTAATGACAGTTAGAAAGTGCTGACAAAAATGACTTCTTCCATAAATGTTAAATAAACATTTCCTAACAGAAACCTTCACCTTATCAACAACTGTATATTTTTCTTCATTAATAATTTTTTGCAATACACTGGCATTCCATTCTGCTGGAAAGTAATGAACATTTTCAATCAGTATAAAGAAATATATTATTTTACTGGTGCAACTTTGACATAAAATGATTCAGGACTCATGTGAGATGTGTTTACATCTGTCGGGATAACTTAACACAGAATTTTAGTGAAGATAAGGCTTTCTAATATAAAATGCGTATGAACAACCATTTGGGGCATCTCGGAGAGCAGAAATGGGTTTGATTACAACCATTTACTTTAAAGTTATACACATTTGTGTGAGAAAAAATAAATAAAAATAAAATGTATTTATTTATTATTATATTACCCCTATAGGCTAGGTAAAAACAGAAATACTTAAGAAATACTATACGTTCTTAAAGCTCGGAGTGTCTACTTTCATATGAGCCATTCATTTCCACAGCAGAGGAAAACAGTACATCTTGTCTACAATACAAGTCACCATTAATGAGTTACTATAGAAACAATATTATCAATGCTATTACAGAGGAACCTCGGCATACGAATGCCCTCCCTTATGACTTTTTGCCTTAAGAATTGAAATTTTGCAAGGCATACGAAGCATTTTTTGCATAGGAATAAAAACTGAATGCTGGCTAAGTTGTGTGTTCGCCCGGGAGCCATTCAAAACTTGTTTGTGTCAGTGGAAAGCCAAGTGAATCCAACCAAAGCGAGTTTACGAATTTTACGAATTTTTATTGTCTGCGAAAACGTGAACCCATGAAACCAGCATTGCCTTCGGCATGCATTCAAAAGCTACATGATTTTTCGCATGTTTTTTTGTTCACAGATTGGTGTCATGGGTGGTCTGTTCTATTTTTAGCCCAAGCTTGGTGGCACGACTTCCTGTGAGGAGCCTTGAAATGGAATGCTTGGCTTGGGTCAGTTGTTTGTAAGCAGCCTTACAGTTTACATACACTTTGTATTGGTAATATTGCTAATATTTTTGGTTGGTTGGAATGGATTATCTGCATTTACATTATTTCTTATATAAAAATTTGTTTCGCAATACAAAAGAACTTGCCTTCAGAACGAATTTAATTCGTATACAGAGGTTCCACTGTTTTATAGAAAGTATCTTAACATCTTTTGACCAATCAGATGTATGTTAATGTAGTATAAATGCATAAACCATTTATATGAACCAGCAGACTAATAAACTAATTATTAGCATTATTAGCAATTAATAAACATTATTAGCAAACTAATAATGCAAACCATTTACATCCCATTCCAACTATTCCGTACTACAAAAAAAAAAAAAAAACATATCCGAAGTTATCCAGATACCTATCGTAATCCAATGTGTGGATTTCCTGACACAGCTGTTAAATAGCGCACACAGCAATCAGCATGCACAGTGCCAAGGCTTGTCTAAAGTGCTGTAAAGCTCATTCTCTTAAGTAATGTATCATCCAGACTGACAGAAAAGTCTTAGTTTGGTGGATGCTTGGAGATTATCACTTGGCACAATTCCTAAAGCAAACTGTGGTGTTGGCAGAGGAGGGATAATGATTTGGGAGTTTTGTAGGGATCAGGTTCAGCCTTGTTCTACCAATGATGTTTAAATCCAGCCATGCAGCTAGGAAGATCATAAGCAAATGGAATACGTTGTAATATTTTTGTCAGGATGACTGTGTAATCTTACCTAGAATTTTGTAACAATTTGCATGATTGAAATTTTCAGAAGATTAACACAGGTGCCTAGAGAGTTTTGAAAGCAAATTCCTTAATTGTGACAAAACTAAAACTTCGGAAATTTCTGGTAGTAAATGACATGCAACCCTTCGTTTAACGTTTGATTTAAAAATAATAGAAATATTACATGGAAGCTCTGTGCTGTTACGCATGAAGTACGAGAATCCAAACAAAATGACTTTATTATGTGAAAATATCTCATTATTATGAGAACAATATCACATCATTGCAAGAAGAATATTATTACTATGAGAAAGGCATCACATTATTACATGAAAATATTAAGTCATTATAGGAAAAAGATCACTTTGGCATGTGTAAGGATCGCATTAATATAAGAAAAAGTCACATTATTTCTCCAGATATCACGTTACTCAGACAAAATGTCACGTTATTACAGGAAATATCATGTGCAAAATAAATATGTTACAAAAGTAACCTTTTATTATCCTGACTAACATGCTGGGCATGTTCCACCTTCCTTCTCCCCAGCACCATCATATAGATCTGCTACTGTAACCTTCACAGCAGCAGCAGCAGCAGTATGGTTCTCTTATCTCCACGTCTAACAGAGCAAGTCTTCGTACGTGCTCAGCAGCAGCAGCATAGCAGATCTAATCTGCCAAAACCAAAATTACCTGCCCTCCATTTCCATCCATTAAAGCTGTTAAATCCATTCAGAGAGTTGGCTGGGTATGTTGTTACCCAAAATTCTGTATGGCTTCTGTTAAAACCTTTAGATCCTCATGGAGTTGCAGGGATTGTCTTCCACGCAGGATGTACAGAAACCCAGGTCCTAACTTTACGCCTATACCTTGCAATTACATGGTATTTCTTCTTAGCAACGTAAAATTTGGCAAAATAACAATGTTTTTATCCTGTAAAAATGTAATGTATGAGTCAGAATAAGATGATATTTTCTGTCAGGTCCTCTCTGTCTATGAACACTACTTCACAGAACACACTTCGGCCTATGAACATTGTCACGCCAGATTAAACACCCCAGAACCTCCTGCCACTAATCAGCTAAACACCCCAGAACCTCCTGCCACTAATCAGCTAAACACCCCAGAACCTCCTGCCACTAATCAGCTAAACACCCCAGAACCCACTGCTGCTAATCAGCTAAACACCCCAGAACCTCCTGCCACTAATCAGCTAAACACCCCAGAACCCACTGCTGCTAATCAGCTAAACACCCCAGAACCCACTGCCGCTAATCAGCTAAACACCCCAGAACCCACTGCCGCTAATCAGCTAAACACCCCAGAACCTCCTGCCACTAATCAGCTAAACACCCCAGAACCTCCTGCCACTAATCAGCTAAACACCCCAGAACCTCCTGCCACTAATCAGCTAAACACCCCAGAACCTCCTGCCACTAATCAGCTAAACACCCCAGAACCCACTGCCGCTAATCAGCTAAACACCCCAGAACCTCCTGCCACTAATCAGCTAAACACCCCAGAACCCACTGCCGCTAATCAGCTAAACACCCCAGAACCTCCTGCCACTAATCAGCTAAACACCCCAGAACCCACTGCCGCTAATCAGCTAAACACCCCAGAACCTCCTGCCACTAATCAGCTAAACACCCCAGAACCTCCTGCCACTAATCAGCTAAACACCCCAGAACCTCCTGCCACTAATCAGCTAAACACCCCAGAACCTCCTGCCACTAATCAGCTAAACACCCCAGAACCTCCTGCCACTAATCAGCTAAACACCCCAGAACCTCCTGCCACTAATCAGCTAAACACCCCAGAACCTCCTGCCACTAATCAGCTAAACACCCCAGAACCTCCTGCCACTAATCAGCTAAACACCCCAGAACCCACTGCCGCTAATCAGCTAAACACCCCAGAACCTCCTGCCACTAATCAGCTAAACACCCCAGAACCTCCTGCCACTAATCAGCTAAACACCCCAGAACCTCCTGCCACTAATCAGCTAAACACCCCAGAACCCACTGCCGCTAATCAGCTAAACACCCCAGAACCTCCTGCCACTAATCAGCTAAACACCCCAGAACCTCCTGCCACTAATCAGCTAAACACCCCAGAACCTCCTGCCACTAATCAGCTAAACACCCCAGAACCCACTGCCGCTAATCAGCTAAACACCCCAGAACCTCCTGCCACTAATCAGCTAAACACCCCAGAACCTCCTGCCACTAATCAGCTAAACACCCCAGAACCCACTGCCGCTAATCAGCTAAACACCCCAGAACCTCCTGCCACTAATCAGCTAAACACCCCAGAACCCACTGCCGCTAATCAGCTAAACACCCCAGAACCCACTGCCGCTAATCAGCTAAACACCCCAGAACCCACTGCCGCTAATCAGCTAAACACCCCAGAACCTCCTGCCACTAATCAGCTAAACACCCCAGAACCTCCTGCCACTAATCAGCTAAACACCCCAGAACCTCCTGCCACTAATCAGCTAAACACCCCAGAACCTCCTGCCACTAATCAGCTAAACACCCCAGAACCCACTGCTGCTAATCAGCTAAACACCCCAGAACCTCCTGCCACTAATCAGCTAAACACCCCAGAACCCACTGCCGCTAATCAGCTAAACACCCCAGAACCTCCTGCCACTAATCAGCTAAACACCCCAGAACCTCCTGCCACTAATCAGCTAAACACCCCAGAACCCCCTGCCACTAATCAGCTAAACACCCCAGAACCTCCTGCCACTAATCAGCTAAACACCCCAGAACCTCCTGCCACTAATCAGCTAAACACCCCAGAACCTCCTGCCACTAATCAGCTAAACACCCCAGAACCCACTGCCGCTAATCAGCTAAACACCCCAGAACCTCCTGCCACTAATCAGCTAAACACCCCAGAACCTCCTGCCACTAATCAGCTAAACACCCCAGAACCTCCTGCCACTAATCAGCTAAACACCCCAGAACCTCCTGCCACTAATCAGCTAAACACCCCAGAACCCACTGCTGCTAATCAGCTAAACACCCCAGAACCTCCTGCCACTAATCAGCTAAACACCCCAGAACCTCCTGCCACTAATCAGCTAAACACCCCAGAACCTCCTGCCACTAATCAGCTAAACACCCCAGAACCTCCTGCCACTAATCAGCTAAACACCCCAGAACCTCCTGCCACTAATCAGCTAAACACCCCAGAACCTCCTGCCACTAATCAGCTAAACACCCCAGAACCTCCTGCCACTAATCAGCTAAACACCCCAGAACCTCCTGCCACTAATCAGCTAAACACCCCAGAACATCCTGCCACTAATCAGCTAAACACCCCAGAACCTCCTGCCACTAATCAGCTAAACACCCCAGAACCTCCTGCCACTAATCAGCTAAACACCCCAGAACCTCCTGCCACTAATCAGCTAAACACCCCAGAACCTCCTGCCACTAATCAGCTAAACACCCCAGAACATCCTGCCACTAATCAGCTAAACACCCCAGAACCTCCTGCCACTAATCAGCTAAACACCCCAGAACCTCCTGCCACTAATCAGCTAAACACCCCAGAACCCACTGCTGCTAATCAGCTAAACACCCCAGAACCTCCTGCCACTAATCAGCTAAACACCCCAGAACCCACTGCTGCTAATCAGCTAAACACCCCAGAACCCACTGCCGCTAACCAGCTAAACAATCTCTCTTTCTCTCTCTCTCTCTCACACACACACACACACACACTCTTACAGAGCATAAAAGAGACTCTCTAAAAGTAAACACTCAGTTTGATCTGTGCATCTGACCTTTACGAAGTTGTTTGATTCTGTGCATTGCTATCCCTTTTACCAGACGTTTGCTAGCTTCCTGTTTTCGTGTTCTGACTTTGCTCAGTGTATTCTGTTTGTAGATCTCCTGACCGAAGCCTGCTGCTGACTTTGATCCTTCTTAACGTTTTGGATTGTTCGCCTAGCTCTAATTGGAATGACTTTTTGCTGAAATTGCCTCTGTCTCAGCCTGCCTTTTCATGCCATTTTCACGTAATAACGTAATATTTATCTCATTATCTCTCAATTCTTTCCCATAATAACATGTCATTTCATATAATAACTTGATAGCTTTCTCATTATAACGAGATATTGATTTTTTTTTGTTCTTTTATGTGTGGCAGCACAGAGCTTCTCTGATTCTCAGACTAATATGTTGCAAATAAATAAATAAATAAATAAATAAATAAATAAATAATGTTTTTTTTCTTTGTGGGAGTAAAAGAGTATGCTATTTAATAGAACAGTAGCTGTGTTCTTTAAAATTTTAAAGCTGAAATCTGAATCTAACTGAAACGGGATACACCAGAAAAAAAAAAAAAACATGATTGAGGTGTATTTCTAGTTATATTTATCATAAAGGACAAGATTGTGATTAAGGCTGGTTATTATACTGGATGGGAGAGTTTGAAAAATCCGTAAAACTTATATAGCATAACAATGAAGCTATTAAAGTTGACCCTTCCAGCACAACAGACAGCTTCATTTTCATATTTCATGTCCAGTATTTCACATCCTGCTGGGCTCATGCTGTGTTTCCTTTGAAGAGCAGGCATGGTAAACACTTCCACTTGCTGTTATTCAGATTAAGAAGCATGAAACTTTTGGTTCCATCATTTGTCTATGCGTATAATTCATACTCTGGTACAATAGCGCATTCTTACTGCTAACCTGTTTACTACTAGTTTGTCTTTTAAAGAAAAAAAAAAGATTGAGAAAGTATGATCACTTGTTATGGAGACCAAATCTACAGGATTTCACTATGACTAATCACTCAACACAAAAATTAATTAGAAGTTGTGTAACCTTATTGTCTGGGCTGGAAAAAAAATAAACAGATTTCAGCTTAAAAAATTACAAGTATCCTGTTGCGATTTTTATTCTTACAACTAGTCTTTCAAATCAGCCAAAAGGCATATAATAACAAATGAGCTAAAGTAGATGAAAAAGTGAAACCTTTCTTTCTCTTATTTTCTTTAAAAGAGAAGGAGGACTTGCCAACATATCTACACCAACCAGCCCTTCTTCTTCTTACAACTTCAATCCTATTAAATCAAGTCAAATCCAGTCACACCCACCTCTCTTGGAGGAATTCATATACATATGCAATACATTTCATTTAAATTCTAAGGTAATGGGATTTTAGACTAGTCTTACTTTGTGTAAGGCAATTTTGAGACAGTAGTTTTCTTTTTCATTGTGTCAACAAAGTAAAATGGTTTGTTGAGTGGAGTCCATGACCATAGCTCATGAAACATCCTTTGCTCGGAATTGGAGTGCTCTTGGCAAGACTGACCTAATCGGGCAACATCGGCGCCTGACCTCACTAACGCTCTGAATGGAATGAAATGCCCACAGCAATGTTCTGACATGTAGTGTAAAAAAAAAAGAACGCTTTATTATCCTGCTAGCCTGGCCAGACAGGCAAAAAAAGAGAACAGCTGTATGCCTTTATATGTGTGTTGACTGTGGTCTTTTGATCAGATTCCCAACGATTACACTAAGGTCATCCCTTTTGCTCTAGCTTGCTCACTCACTCATCACGTTCCAAGGTGCCTTCTGATATCTGACATGGCTAGATGAAGAAGAACTACTGAAGAGCAGGATAATGCTCGCTCTGTGCAAGGAAGACTTATACACACATTTCTATGTGTATGGTAGTGCATGGAGGAATGATTTTCTTTGATCCTGTAAAAGAAAAGTTCCCATTTTCAAATCATACACGTTTTCACCCTTGTATTAGGATACAAACGCACAAGGGAAACCTGATCTATTTCTTCTGATCTGTTCTTTTTTTCAGAGGTCCCTCATGTTTATCCATCATCCCACTTATCCCTGGTGTCTCTCTCTGTCTCTCTCACTCTCACCATGGCTCATTTTCTCTCCCTCATTCCTCTGTGTTCTACCACTTCTTAGAAAGCCGGTCACATCAGTTCCACCGCATAATCCTGATTACAGCTTCAAAGTCCCTTCCACTCCTCCGCAAGCAGTTTGTGTGCGAGAAAGCAATAGATGCTGAATATATACAGAAATATTCAGGAACTCACCCACAGATGCCCAAGTACCAAGCCCAACACATGACTGTCTACTCACACACACAGGAACAGCTAATTAGTAAAGTGTGAATAAGATTGTAATTAATCACTTCAGATATCAGCATGCAACATCTTGCTCCTTTCCACATGACCAGGCTAAATATGGTGGCTTACTTTTGTACTTATGTGTCCAGTACCTGCTCATTGGGTTCAGCATCACCGGTCAGGACAGCTCGAGCACATATGGGTGGATGGTAGAGTCAGAGAGACACAGCTGGAGACACATCAACAGGCACAGCTGTACTCAGTCACCTCCTGCGGCAAGGGAACTGAGTGATGTGCCATTGTCCCAATCTTGGTTGTCTCTTTCCATTCCCCACAGATTTAATGACCAAAGTCCAAGCTTGTAATGACTTTTTTGCTGAAAGCAAGACCTAGCCATGCCAAGGAAGTAGCAGGGAACCTTTATGGCCTTTTATGCTTTTACAGAAGTTAAGATTTTTTGGGAGCTAAAAACTTTAAAACATCATGTTATCTATCTATCTATCTATCTATCTATCTATCTATCTATCTATCTATCTATCTATCTATCTATCTATCTATCTATCTATCTATCTATCTATCTATCACCATTAGCTATAAACAACATGGATAAGAGGTTGCATGGACTAGTTACGTGGACTAATATATTCACTAGTCACCACTGTGGCAACATCAACTAGTCAGAGCAGTGGAAAAAAAATACACTAGATTATACCTATGCATGAGACTATGCTAAGAAAAGACGTTTGCTTTTGCTCTAACGGATCATTTACACTGTGATTTCAAGTTTTTCAAATCCCACTCCTACCCATTCCCAAAGAAATTTCTCCTGTAGTTATTTTTGTTGTCCATTGAAGCTAAAATAAAATGTGAATAAAATCCTTGCACTGTGGCAGAGTGATTCCGTTGAGACCAGAACTGTGTAGTGCTTTTGGAGCTGTGAGTTTAACATCACTCTCCTACTGTAGTTTTGAGTTAGATGAGCTCAGCTTCAGACCAGAGCTGAACGTTGGAAAAACCTCCAAGACACTGCTCTAACCATTGTGTCCTTCATCCATCATTATGCTATAAGGAGCATTCATGCTGTGCTACACGCTCTCAGTTTCAGAATTAACGATTTCAACTGAGCCACTAGCTTATCAACACAAGTGCATTTAAACAATATATATTAAATAGTGTAACTTGATACATGTGTATACATGTGCACAGTTATTGCAGCAATGTTGTTACTTTCATCATTAAGATCTGTCTTATGTGTCTAATTATTTTGTTCCCTGTTCACTTGTGGTACATGTGTGTTCCGATAACTAATGATTGTCCTCATTGGCTAAAACACATGCACAGGTTACTTTACTTCCTGAACAAGTGCAGACCTGAATACGAGCTGCTTTCACAGTTCCAGTGCATCAGAACTCAGACCTCCTACAGGTAGTCTTGGATTTAAAGCTTCCTGGTTCATATGACAGCTTTTACATTAAAAAATATTTCATGCAGAGCATGCGCTGTTTCTGACTGCCAGTGTGAAAGCCCCCTTAGACTGATGTGTGTACCCAAGAAAATGATGGTGACTCTTAAGGAATAGCTCTTGATACTACTAGGAAGGCTTCAGTCACACCCCTAAAATCCAATCATATTATGGACATGGTGCTTGCCTTATAAAGGGGTGCCAACTATTAAGAACCTTGGAGATGTGCTGGAGCCTTCAGGGTGTTCAGAGGTCACCCTGTCATCAGGCTAGCCAGAGCAGATAGATGGTGCTACTCCAAGGCCCAAAAATACTTCCTCTATTAATTCCAGGCAGGGAGAAGAGCTATTTCAAGTCCCCTGTTGAGCATGGGTGCATTGAACCTGAACAATTTTTCATGTCAAAGTTTTAGAAACTAATGGGATCCATTAAGCGTCTTGTGCAAATGCTACATTTAGGTGCCTCCTGGTTAAGTGGTTCATTAGGATTGGTGTAGATAAATATTAAATAATACCAGCTGGTTACTGAGAATATACAAACACCAACCAAATAAATTATTTGGAATAAACTGAAACCAGTGTCATAATGCTGACCTGGCTAGTGTTAAGGAGAGTGGAACTTTTACAAAAGATACATGGGATTTGAAGGTAAAGATAATGTTCTTTGTCATTTTTAAATGAACCTTTAGAGAAGACAGCCTTGACCAAGAACAATTATAGAACATCCTTAAATATCCATTTCTCTGTTGATACTTCATGTTGTTATGTTAGGCCTCTCTACTATGTGGTGTGCCATCATTGAGAAATCAGACTTATTTAGTGATTGGTGGCTCAAACGTTAAGGCTCTGGGTTACTCATGAGAAGGTTGGGGGTTCAAGCCTGAGCACCCCCATACAGCCATTGTTGGGTCCTTTGCAAGGCCCCTAGCCCTCTCTGTTCCAGGGCACTGTATCATGGTTGAACACAGCTTCCTAACAAACTGGGATATGCCAAAAAAAAAAAAAAAAAGAACTGCACTGTGCTGTAATGTCTATGTGACAAAATAAATCTCCTTCTTATTATTATTTGCAAACCCACATCCCAAGCTGATGAAGATCCATTATTAATCAATTTTCAAGTGCCCATCTTCATCCTCAGAGGATAGTGCTTTATATTTAACTCAACCCAAGGACTCCAGTCATACCACTAAAGCAACTAAAGATTGTCAGGGCCAAAATGGAGAATGATCATGATGAGACAAGTGAGTACCCAAATCCCATTGAGAATTAATTTCTGTTACTAAAGGCAAAAAGCTCTTTTAACAAAAAGGAAGTGAATTACAGTACAGTAGAGCATGAACAGATTATAAAAAGAGGCATGAAATCTAAACTAATTTCTAAAATGTTTACTTCTCAGCAATTGTGCAATAAAAACTTTAAATAAATCAAATTAAAGGTGATCTTCTGCAATTTACCTGAAGAGCGTAATTTCAGTTGACATTAAATTTGCAAAAAAAAAAAACAATAATTGTGTAACTAGCTAATTACCTAAGAACTGCATTGCACAACCACCCACCTGCCCACACACACAAACACACACAACATTCATTTTTCTATCTTTGAGGGAACCTTCCATTGAAAAGCTTATTACTATAAATAATTAATGCTGCATCTACAATTAAACCTAACCTTAACCTCAGTAAATTGCCTGATTTGTTGTAATTGTGAATGCCGGGTGATTGTGTGGACGTCATTGTGAGGGACCTTCGTCTGTTTACGCTTATTAGGCAGGACTAAATATGTACGTGCACACACACACACACACACACACACAGACCAAAAAAGGAACCCTTTAGCATGATTTGTCCATTGGTGACAGTTGCTATGGGCACTAACACCTCATGTCACTTGTAGTTACTATCTCTCAGCATCCTTCTTTCCACTATTTTGTTTCCATGTAGCCTTATTTCAGCATCAGTGATCTTCAGGTCTAGGAATTTCAGGCACAAGCATCTTGATAGAACAACTTTAATGAGCATCCAGGAGAAGGTGTGTGGCGATAACACACTAGAGCAGCTAGAGGACAAGTGGAGGCACTGATATTGTTTAATTAGATGGAGCTCACGGTCTGTGATTAAAGTCGTTCCATGAGTAGACTACAACAGGAAACTGATTTCACTTTGTATGTGACATCTTGTACCTCACGTAGTCCGCTCTGTTGATTACAATGGATACTGACAAATGAGGTGATTAACATTGAAAGGATTAAATTGTTTCCTTATTCTGGCAGCAGTGTTTTTATATTACAGAGGCTTTCATTTCCCCCCCATCATGAAAATAGCTGTAAAACAAGATACTACAACAAGCAACAAGCGCTGGTGGCTGGCTGCATGACAACAATTTAGGACCAGTGACATTTCAACATTTGTAATACTTCTACTCTTGACACTGTAGGGAACCATCACTGATTATGTACTGCATGTTATTTATAATTCAAAAGCATAATCTTTTACACCAGTGTGCTTTCTGAGGCAAAACCAGATGGCTGTTCAGGTGTAGCCTACCTTCACTCCACGGATGCGGAACTCTGCCAGAGCCCGGAGCATCTTACTCGCCGCAGTTGGCAGATCTTTCCCACTTGAGATGACTTTGACCAATAGAGAGTCATAGTGCGGTGAGATAACTGCACCCTGGAACGCAGATGCGCTGTCTAAGCGAATGCCCATTCCTTCTGCACTCCTGAACACCTGCAAACATTTTTTTTATAGAGAAGTTAGTGATCTCAGCAAAATTTATAAAGTTTCAGCATCCTAAGAAGTAGCATTAAGGTCCGTGGGTAGGGTGTAGACTCGTGTATGCATTATACATGTATGTATGCGCATATCAATTTTGCATAGGATGTATACCAATGTATAGCACTACAGACTACATAGTACAACGATGGACGACTTTCCCCAGTGTGAACATTCACATACTTTACTGCATATCTCTGGTTACTAATTGCACCCTGTCCTGTCGAATACTGGTGGTTATTTAGTTTACTTATATTTTTATTAATATGATTTTATTGAATCTGTTCAGGAATATTTCTTACTTGCAAACAAAATTCCTTTACTGCTGCTTTCTATCTATCTATCTATCTATCTATCTATCTATCTATCTATCTATCTATCTATCTATCTATCTACATTAAAGAAAATAGTCTGTGATTAGAACTGAGTCAGTAGTGTTACAGACATGTGCATCTACAAATTCTATATGATGGTCAGAAGTACTTTTGTGCCCTAATATTTTCGAGCAGACATTCACACCTTGAGCTACTCTACAAGATATTTCAGTTTACAGAACTGAAAACAAAAGCAGCCACGTCGGTGTGTAAGCAGCGGCTGCTTCCAAATGCCTGACTGCCTTGGCAAAGAGGAAATTGGAGATGTAGCAACATGTTGACTGACTCATTTGTATGCAACATGTTGAAAAACACGACTGTTGCCAGTAGATGTTAATGCAAGTAAAGGA
Organism: Hemibagrus wyckioides; assembly: GCF_019097595.1. Lineage (NCBI taxonomy): Eukaryota > Metazoa > Chordata > Actinopteri > Siluriformes > Bagridae > Hemibagrus > Hemibagrus wyckioides. The sequence continues at coordinate 18,595,665 of NC_080716.1, read as the reverse complement.
TTTACAGTCAGCAATAGCTCTAATATTCTTTATTATTTATGCCAGTCAATGTCAGCAGGCTATGCTGATATAGGCTCTAGGAATTTGCTCTCTAAAAAAATATATGAAAGAGAAACTATATCAGCATGTTAATATCTGTAGCACTAGAACAAGACAGCAAAAATGACACTTTATGATTGATTGCAGGCAATGAGTGTGATATTTGAAGCATACCTAGCATTAGTGTTTGCTATCATCCACCAAAATAGCAGCAGGTACCATAAAGTTTTGCAAAAACGTTCACAGCTAGGACTCACACTTCCTTGAGTTTCTATTCTCAACTGGATACTAATAATCTGTACCCAAGAACTGCTGCTGTAATCATAAAGACTGTCCTGTGCTCATCTAAGGACTCTGTGTTCTGTGTGTTTAAGTCTTCCTGGGAATGAAGAACGAAGAATGCGCATCAGGTGTGTTTTTCTTTCTTTTCTTTTTTTTACATTTTTAATAAAGTTATGAAGCCGCTTGTACACTGTACATTACATTGTAATTTGTTTGTATTTCAGTAACCTGCTGCATAAACCAAATGAAATCAGCATCTGAGATGAGTAAACATTCCACTTAAATAAGTTTAAATAAGTTTCCCACTCGTAATTACGACTTTGTGGTGGTGCTCATGTGCATTCGACTCCTAAATATGACATGACTTGAATGCACCATTTTTCACAACAGATTCATTCCGAGCATCATTTGTTTTACTTCACAGTACGTAGTTGTAGCAATGATTTATTATCCCAATAAAAGGGGGGGGGGTAATTTTCCTTTTTAAGTCTCATTCCACTCAGGGTTTCTTCAAGTTATCTCTTTAGATCTTTAAATCTTTAGGATCTAAATCAACATCTGGATTTCTTTCAGAATGCTCAGTGACAATGTCTTGTATTGTTAAAAGTGCTATACAAACAGACCAGAGCATCTGATCTCATGCTCCCTTACACTTTTATTCACAGTAATACTTCTTAGCTGCAGTATTTTGTAGCTAACGTTTGATACATTTATATTTGGTGGATTACGTAACGTATGTCAAAATGCACAATGTATATTTGCTCATTGGTGTTTGTGATGCACACACACACACACACAATCACACAATCACACACACACACACACACACACAGACGTATTCACAAGATGCTGTGTGTACTAGTATGATAAGGCTGAAAAGAAAAACACTATAAATTGTAAACTGTGTGAGACAGAGAGGTTTTGTTAAAGTGCTGTCAGGTTCATCAAAGGCTTTTGCATTGTTATGATACTGGCATCAACCATGCCATGCTAAAAGTCAGACTGAAAGGTTATGAAATATTTTCATTCTAATTCTCCACAAGCCAAAGGAACATGTCTCCCAGTAGACATTATTGATATCTTTTTTTAAAGCATCTATTCTTTCACTCCTTTCACAGACCCTTCCTGCTATTTAAGGTAATATTTTCAAGATCAATGCAGGAAATAAAAAGTGTGGACCCTTGTAGGGTCGCCTCATCGCCGGTCGATGACAATCTCATTACGAGCTCGATGAATGGACCTTATTGATCAATGGTGATACAATTATCCAGCCTATCCTTCAGCTAATTATCCATGCCTTGAATCATTTGTCTGGTCGTCATAATCCTATATGGGAAAGTAAAAATGATGATAAAATGTCGCCTTCTTCGCAAAATCAGCATGGGTCCAATTATATTCATTCTTCTTTTGCCATCCTGTAGCAGGCTTCTCATCGTTATTCTTTCACTCTCTGTCACAGCCCTCTTTCAAACACTTCTCTCACCGTGCTACATGCTTATTGCTGAAATATGCCTAGTCATTCACGTAATCAGGTTCGAAATATTCCTTTATCATGCCAGCATATGACCTTTTTGTCTCTTTTATCAAAGATCTTACTCTCTCTTCCTCCTCTGACTGTCTTTGTCTCTCTCCGTCTGGTCTCCTGCTGTTTTGAGCTATTGGGTAAAACTCACCAGTGGACAGAAGGTACACTTTCCACAACCTCCTGTCGATTTAAAACCAATTACACCTGCACAAAGGGTCCCAAAAAACATACAGACGCTCTGCTGACAGCCTTCCACTGTCTCGATCTAGGTCGCTTCATATTGATCTTCATTAAAGGCTAGGAGGGACTTTGTGGAGTGAGCATAAAAGAACATATACAGATAGAAAGCGCATTATGCCAAAAGACCTTGAAGCACTTTGCAGTTCGAGCATCTCAGAAGGATTGCATAACGCTTCAATTATAAAACCCCTGCTCAAGTGAAGCCCGATGGTACAGGGTTATTCCAGAGTGGACTGCAATGAGGCTGACAGCTAAAAAAATTTATGTTTGACCTTTTGACTTAATTGGAGTAAGAGAGTGCTCTTGCATTCACAGCTCCATCAGTCAAACACAAAAACTAAAAACAGACACGAATGATCACATTTCATTACTGTTTTCATTTGATAATTACATATTAGGAATGAATTCCAAGCAACAAAAACACGCTGATATTGAAATAATTTATATCCATGCCCCAGTACACACACAAACCCTCAGGCTCAAATATCTTTACAAAATAAATTGCCTCTGTTACTTCAGGTTTAATTGGATGTTCCTGTTAAAACTTTAACTGAACTCTGTGTTGCTCGGAGAATTCTCCCTCAGCGGCCACTCGCAAACATGATGTTCAAAGGAAGAGGAAAGACCTTTGAAGACAAATGTCTCGCTCGCCACGTTCCTCTCATTGAGTTAAGCAAAACATACAGGAAATCTACTGATCTGGCAACACATAGGAACTTGGTAGATCATAAGATCCGCATAGTCTCACGCCTGCAAACTCATAACAGTTTACACTTGCTCTGGTTAAATGTTTGCAATATTTTAATGCAACTTTATTTGTACAAGATTACAAACTTCCTACAATTACACTTCCCTTGTTTGTACATATTTAAATTAAATCTCATAATATTTTTTATGATATCTTTTCACACATGCAATTTCTTCACACACAGCTGCCACAAGACTGATTTCCGGCTTTTTGCATTTAGTAGAAGTGCACTCAAAGTCAAGAAAAGCAAGAAAATCAAAGCGGCACTGTTCTATATACTGGTGGTAATTTTTTTTCCCCTCATCCATGCTGAGTTTCTCTCGTTTCACCACAGTGGGATTTTAAATAGTGAAATTGTGTTCAATTAAATTCCTGAAATCAATTCAGTTAAACTGCCTGACAACTTCTTTTTGAGAGCACACTTTACTGCAGTATCAGAATCTGATAAACTATATATTTATCATTGTCTTCCAAAACTGAACCATGGCATCACATGACAAACTGACCACTAAACCACTGGCACAAATATCGAAGACGAATTCCCAGTGCAACAAGAAAACCAGAATATAACCCAACAAATGGTCAGACAAAGTCAATGACTACAGATATCATGACCTCACTCTGTACTACAACACACACACACAAACACACACACGTAGAAAACAGCCAGTGTAATTTACACGGCAATGCAGACGGTCACCTCAGGTGTCCACTGACACTTGTCTGAAAGTGTTCAGCGTGCAGGAAGTAATGCCTCTCTGAAATGCGTGAAATGTCACAGTCCGCAGTGTGTGTGTGTGTGTGTGTGTATGTGTGTGAGTGAGTGAGTGAGTGAGAGATCCACTGGAAATACTGTATTAAAGTCAATTTTAACAAAATAATAAAAATCAATCCTAATCCTATTGTTATTTTTTTCTGATCTGTTACAGGATCGGATTGAATTCACTCTTTTTTTTCATTAATATCTAATACATTATTTGTTTATTTATTTCTTGTAACATCCTTATACTGACCCCAGGTCTCTAATATGCTCTATTAGGTCAGAAGGGTCAAACGCATGTGAACATATGACCAATCACACTCAAATGTACTTGTTCAAAATCCCATTCCAGATGAATCCCTGTTACTGTTATAATAAGCTCCACTCATCTAGAAAGGCTTTACACTAGATTTTGTAGTGTGCTCATTCAGCTACAAGAGCATAGCTGAGGTCAGGCACTGATATTGAGTGTGAAGGTCTGGGGTGCAGTGAGTGTTCCAGGTCAACCCAAAGGTGTTCAGTGGGCTTGAGGTCAGGGCTCTATGCAGGCTACTTGAGTTCTTCCACACCAACCTCGGCCAACCCTGTGTTCATGGAGCTTGCCTTGGGGAACTTTCATGCTGGAGCCGTTCCAGTGAAGGGAAATTGCAATGCTGCAGCATATAAGGACATTCTATACAACAGAAACTGTGGAAACAGTTTGGGCATAAACCATATGTGGGTGTGATGGTCAGTTGTCCTCATACATATGCTTCATATATACTTGTTTACTCATATATATGGTTATGGAGCTTTACACCAAGCCCATATAGCTCAAGCGTCCTGTGAGTTAAGCATGTAACTATATTAAACACATGATCACCAGCACTGTAACATAATATTTTTTTTAATAATGTCTCTGACACCAGGCTTTATGTTAAAGGTCTCTTGGGGATCCAGGGACAAAGATAACAGACAGGATATATGTAGTGTGTTCTCTTCCTGCTTGTATCCAAATATAACAGACATTTAAAATGCAAAGGAATAAAGTCTTATAAAGTATAAATACTCATGTAAAGCAGGACGTCTATTTGCTTTAAACTTAAACAAATAGTACTGCTACTCGGTTAGAATGTGTGAGGAAGAGGGTGTGTGTGTGTGTGTGTATAGGTGTGTGTGTGTGTGTGTGTGTGCAGGAATAACAGTGTGTATCAGTAACCAATCATCCAACTAGACTGCTCTCCTCATCCACTGTCTCCATGGAAACCAGACTATCCAACATGGCCAACTGCCAGCGTATGCCTGCCTGCTCTCACCCTCTCTCTCTCCCATTACACACATCCTCCCTCTGTTTCTAAACTAGGTCACTACACCTATAGTGGCCCTTCTTTCCTCCTTCGCCAATACTCCCCGCCCCCTTGTGTGCTCTCTCTGGCTGCTCCGTAGCATCTCTATTACACTGCTCACTCCCTTCCTCACTCTAGTTACTATTCTCTGTGTCTCTTCCTATGCTGTAAAGTAATGTGTATTCCTGACTTGACAAGCTGAGCTGACGCATCAAAGGCTCCCAGGAGTGAAAAATACATGATGGAGAGAATAAGAAAGAAGAGTGCTAGACCTAGCTCTGTTTTCAGGACTTTACTATTTCTACACTAAAGCTGAAGCCCTAATCTTTCCCCTCATTCTCAACTTTTAACCCGTCCATGCCTTTTCTGTGTGTACTCTGCAATTCCTCAGAGATACAATCTTATCTTTCTAAAACCATTCTCTTATCCTGTCTTTTCCATTTGTGGAAGTCCTGTTATGATTATATACTGTCCAAGCTTCATGCTTCCAGACTATAAATTCAGACTGACATTTTTCTCACTCTATCACTATGGATCATTAGGAGACTTACTTTATTTAAATTTTTGATGCTGCCCTGCCTCAATTATTTGCCTCCCTTCTCTTCAACCACTTTGCATTTCTCTTTCATTCTATTTGCATCTCTTATCACCTGCGCTTCTGCTGCTCCTCAGACAGGCCGCAAATAATCAGCTACTGCAGAAAAGGAGGATGAATCTGTTAGTCGATTCGAGCCCTTTGGCTCGCTCTCCATGTCTTGTCTGTCTCTTATTACTGTTTACTGAACATGCTGATCTCATTACTTTAATAAATTAAGCACTCTACACAAATCGTTGATGGCGCTTTGAGCCGGGAAAATAATTAATGCACATTTGTTAAAGAGAACGTTTTTTAACGAGGCCTGAAACCTCTGCTCCATGCTCGCGTGTCGATCAGTGACCTCGTCTCACCGTTCTTCTCCTCATCACTTCTTGGCCTTGCCTCTTGATTGCCTCTTGCTGTCCTCATCTGCCCTTTCTCTCCTCTGTGCTCATTATCTGTTTAACACCTCAAGTCAGTGCTTCCCTGCTTCTCCGCTTCTCTTTAGTGCAGCCTTTTATTCTCTCTGTAGTTTGGCCGTTAAATATTAGTCGTCTAGCTGATTCTAGTACGATCCTTTCAGGTTGTCATTTACATTTAGTTGCGTTGATTGAGGCGAGGGTTGAGGTATTCACCGGAGCTACCGTGTTACAATGTTAAACTTCTTTCATCTCGCGCTCTTTTCACTTCCCTTCACTGTCAATTTCCTCTCCCTTAAGACCATGATGAAGCTTCAAATGGAGTTTTTGTGAGTCTGAATGAGTTTGGCTTTCCACCTGATGTTTTCCTGACCTTTTTTTTTTTTTTCCATTTTTGATTATTTTTCAGCAGGCCTGTTTTTTTTTTTTTTTTTGCTTAGGTTTTTTTTTATCAAAGCATTCTCTCTATTTTTGCCATTTTTTCAGCTTCCATTCACTGGCACTGTATCTGTGCAAGACACAGGACCATTCTATTGTATTTCCTGTTTTTCATTGTTGACCTCGCTTATTGGCTTCAGACGAATGCGTCCTCGTGTTTGTTTTTCATTTTCCCTTCTGCCTCCAACACTCAATCCTCCCCTGTCTTTTTCTCCCTAAAGATGTAGTTTGCTTCTGTCTGAAGCCCCTATGAGGCATCTTGAGCACAGAGCATGTCTGCAGAGGGAGGATAACACTCTGTTTCAGATATATAATTCCAGCCTGCTGACATCTGATACTTTTACTTTCTCTCTCTCACTCTCTCTCTCTCTCTGTCTCTCTCTCTCACAAAATCTCACTTTTGTTTGCTCCCCTTTTTCGCCAAGCTACTGTTTCCCATCTGTGAACGTTTAGCACAGTATACTGTAGAATTGTAAAGTTGTAAAATACCAAAAAAAAAAAAATACAAGCTGTCTACTCCTACAGCTCTGGTTAATTTTCTCCTTAATTATTTCTTACTTCTTATTTACTGTTTATTGATCTCCTTCATCGTGAGTGACAGCAGCCGTTGTGGATTAGGTGTGGGTGTGTCCAGCGACGCAACAAAGATGAGAAAAGTTGAACTTTATGCAAATATGGAGCGTCTTGTTGCACTAATGAGAGTAAAGGCAGTAGAGAGCATGTGATCCTTAGCAAAGAGCACACACTGTTTCTCCTTCATCTTATATGACATGATGCAGATATACACTGATGCATTTTTCACACAAACACCAAATATCTCTCCAGAATGTTTCCTTTTAGTGATTTGGAATGCTAGCTGGGCTAGTAAACGTTATTACTATGGCAACCAGGAGCAGGAACGCCTCTTGACGACTTCATCGTGCAGTGACTGGAGACCTACAGTGATAAAAATCACTGTATGTGAGAACGTAGCTTTACTCTGAATAAATAATAGAACGTCTAGCCATGAAAGGGCTAAACTGATGCTGCTTTCTGGGTAGTGGGGATAGCTCTTCTTGCCTCTCACAGTAAAACTAGCCAATCGTGGGTGTCTGTGAGCTCATATCATCTCAAGCCGTTTTTCCTTGTCACAGTTGCCTCTGGCTTGCTCATTAGAGAATTTATAAATCTAAAAATCCTGAATTTACAGTCATGTAAAAAAATAATGTGAATGCCTTCAATCCTCAATGAACTGAAGCAACATTATAAAGAAGAGTGGGCCAAAAATTTTTCACAACGATGTGAAAGACTGATGCAGTCATACAGAAAACAATTACTTCAAGTTATTGCTCCTAAAGGTGGTTCTACAGGCTACTGAATCATGGGGTGCTCTTAGTTTTTCACACATCCTCTCCATATTGGATTCATTTTTGCTTAATAAATCACGACATGGTGTAATATTTCATGTGTTGTTGTTCATCTGAGGTTGTATTTACCTAATTTTAAGACATGCTAAAGAACAGTTGATTTTTTTTTCATTCTGTCCTAATATGTAAAACCGTGGAATTCATGTGACTGTATATATTTCTCTAAAGCTGCTTTGCGCCAATGTCTATTAAAATATATTCATTTAAATGAAGTTTTGCAACACTTGTATGCTTGATAGCCTGTATATTTGTAAATCTAGAAACTGTAATTGCGTATTTGCATGTTCCATATATTCTGTAATATTGTACCTGTCATAAAAAGAAACATTGCTCTACATTCTACGCATGCAGCACGGCACTCTTGCTATTCTTTTGCAGTGACAAAAAGCAGAGAAATATGTAATTTTATTCTCAGTTTACTGAGCAGTGTAAACTATATTTTGCCATTGTGAACCTCTCTGTAATCTCTGTCTCCTTCCAGCCATATTGTACGTGTAGAGCTTGTGATCTTGGCAGTGTGTTATTTTCTATAGGCAGCCTTGTAATTGTCAGGGGGGAAAAAATATATTCCAGAGGTGCACTGGTGAATAAAAGTGATCCTTCGAGGAAGAAGAAGACGAGACCAGTGCTAGTATTTGAAAAGCTAATTATAAACTAACAAAATAAACCAATCGATCAATACGTCAGGACAGTACACAAACAAACAAGAGCGAAAGAATATGAATGTTTTCTGATTTATGATTCAAACCATTAATTAATACAAAGCCAATTAGCTTCAGCTAAGCTGAGACAGATTCTGTTTATTGTGTAGATACTGATGAATTCACTGATAGCTTAATGCAATCAGATTGAAGTGTGTGCTGAGCAGAGGCCTGGAACAATGATGTATGATGACCAGTGGGCATTAACGTAGAAGTCACCCCCCTTTTTCTCACTCTCTTCCTTTCTCTCTGCAACGGTGAATGAGTAGACTGATGTTTCTGCATCATTGCTGACCCGTACAAACACCACTACCATTTTCATTAACACTATCAGTGGTTTGAGTTGCTGCAGCAGTGAAAGTGGCAGGGCGAGATCTGATCATCGTGTCTGAGTGTGGCAGGATGATGAATCGCTCAGAACAGGGACAAGAGAAACAAGAGTGATGAAGAGGAGCTTTCTGCTGCCTGGCCTCCAGCTCCAGATATTTCCCTATCTTTCCCCTGTCTCTCTCTCTCTCTCTCTCTCTCTCTCTCAAAGTTTACATCTCTATTTCCTCCTTCTACACAGCCCAAATCGAAGCGATAAAATACAACTGAGTACTTCTTTTGTCTCTCTGCTTTTCCCTCATCGCCAGCACTCCATATCATTGTCAGAGTAGTTCATAAATCACTTTTTGTCTGAATCTGAGACAAATCTTAGGTCTCTGACCTGAAATCCGAGGGGAGTTTCACACTAGGGGTTTAGTCTGAAACAGAGCACAGTTCACATGAAATAATGGTAATGTGAAAGCTGTCATGTGGACCCTGAGACTACCTGTAAGTGTTTAGGATGTTGAGTTCAGTTGCACTGGAACTGCCCCATGATTCCTGTGAATGTGAACTCGTACTTGAGTCTGCACTTGTTCAGGAAGTAAAGTAACATGCTCCTGTGTTTTAATCACTGTGACTAATGGCATCAATGACTAATGATGTCATTATTAGTTTCCAAAACACACGTGTACCATAAGTGGCTGGGGAACGCTGTAGGACACAGAAGAAGTGAGCTGCCTTACTGTGCATAATAGTACAAAAAAAAAAAATCAGTGAGTGACATTGTGTTCTACTTGTGCATTTATAATGATGTAAGTTGAACACAATAGAATCAAATGAAACTGAAACCAGTCCAACGCTGCGGGGGGAACCATGAACAATCACACTCAGATTCGGATCTCAGAAAATGTGCCCAGTGTGAAAACCACCTGAGTCAAGGCTCAGGTTTTTACTTTTTGGACATTGCTTACCACTCAAGCTGTTAGTAGTCGGCTTTTTATTTCACAAACACACAAAAAAAACCTGTTATATTATTTCTCAGAAAAACACTGCACAGGCCAGGGCTCTTAAATGTGAGAAACTATACACTGTATGTGAAATAAAATAACACCTTTGTGTATAGGAAAACAATACAGTAACCATCAGTACATGTCACAGCATCATTTGCAAGCTGATATTTCTGGGTGTTGTATAAAAACTGTGAAACCTTTTACTTTTTTTGGTGCTGCTTTTATTGCACGTGTCATTTCAGCCGGTTCTATCACACTGCAAGTGTTAAGCTAACATTATACGCCGACCAGCCATTACATTAAAACCACTGACAGGTGAAGTGCATAACATTATCTTGTTAGAGTGGCACTTGTCAAGGGGTGGGATATATTAGGCAGCAAGTGAACAGTCAGTTATCAAAGATGATGAGTTGGAAGCAGGAAAACGGGCAAGAGTAACGAACTGAGATACTCTGACAAGATTTTGATGGCCCTAGACAAGTGGGTCAGAGCATCTCCAAAACAGCAGATGTTTTTTGGATGTTCCTGTTATGCAGTGATACCAAAATGCTCCAAGGAAGGACAACCAGTATCTGAACTGGACCATGGACCAATGGAGCAAAGTGACCTGGTTTGATGAATCATGGTTTCTTTTACATCATGGGTACAGCTAGGTCTGCAGAAGAGACAGCACCAGGATGCACTATGGGAAGAAGACAATCTGGCAGATGCAGTGTGATGCTCTGGGCAGTGTTCTGCTAGGAAACTTTGGGTTCTGGGATTCATGTCGAAGGTACTTGAACTACCTACATAAACATTGCTGTAGCCCAAGTATACATGTTCATGGCAACAGTATTCCGTAATGGTAGTGATCTCTTTCAGCAGGATAACGTGGTCTGCTACACTGCAAACTTTGTTCAGAAATGATATGAGGAACATGACAAAGAATTAAAAATTCCCCAAATTTTTAAGTCTGAGCTTCTGTGGGATGAACAAACAAGTCTAGACCAAGAACCTGGTCGAATCCAGAAAATTTGTCAACTTGCTTTTAACCAACATACTTTGATCAAACAGACCTATTTCACACATGTCTGGATACTCTGGTTTTCCACTCAAACCCAGGTCCTGGACAACATCTCCCAAATATGGTCATAGGTTCCCTTTAAATAAATAATGGCATCTTGGCATCGCGGATCCAGCATCGCGGATAATCTGTCCTGTCCTTGCCACAAAGTAAATGCGTGACACCAACCAACTCTTCAGTAGCTGTGTTAAGTTTAACTTCCTAACAAAACATGAACTCTGTCTATCATGTGAAGATAAACACAACCCCAGGCATGCGTTGTGCGTTTTAGATATATATTTAGAAATGTGACATTTCTGTATCAACAATCAAGCTCATACTTGTTTTGGTTTTTTTCCCCCTCATTTGCATTTTGGAGACAGCTTCTCTGAAAATAACTTAGCACCAAAACTGCTGTACAACTCACTTCTTTCTCCTCATAGCACTGCAGGCATCACAGGAATAGCACTGCAATGAAATACAGACGTGACATTTGTGGAACTGACGAAGCTGCATGGTGAACGTGGAAAAAGAACAGTTTAATTCACCTTCTAAATTATTTTGGGATTATTCACTAATCTTTTGCTTGAGTTTTTAATGAAATTCATTAGATGATTGAGTGTGTACTTGTACATGTATGTGTATGTGCATATTTATGTAGCCTAGTCCAGGAGTTCCAAAAATAAGGGTCCTGACTCTGTGTGCAATCACTCAGAATCTCTTGTTTGGTTTATTAGATGTTTCTGTGGTTGTTGTTGTCCTATGGCTGCTTCCTGTTCAGGGTTGCCACAGATGATCAACTGATCCACAAATGTGATTTTGGCACAGGTTTTATGCCGGATGCTCATACCCCCCTCAGTGGCTGGGTTGGTTCCCTGCCCAGGAATCAAACCCTGGGCCATGGCGGTGAGAGCATTTGGTTTATTAAACAGGTTTTGTGTGCTAATATTTTGAAATAGTCTCACATTCAAACAAGCCACGGTTAGATAAACAGGATACATGCTGCGACTTTAGTCTTTGTAACTATTCTGATACACTGCACTAGCGTAGGAACATATTTCACCGTCCACTTTCATTGACAAGTGTGTGAACAACGCGGCTTGTGCCATCACTGAGCCGCATGCATGCGGAAATTAATGCGTCACGTATGACTACCCTCTGCTTCACAGTGGGCCCATAGAGTTGCATATTAATATTAATTATGTTTTTAACATAGCCTTATTAAAAATGAATACAGGTATATTCTCGAATCGTATCACATCACCCGTGTGTGGATCATTTATCAATAACAGCACAACACTTCCCATTAGACTGGTAAGTCAGTGCAGGTTTGGGTTTATAAACACTTATTTTACAGATATGGTGTTTAAATATGACTGTAGTTCAAAACGATGTGTCTGGAATTTAAAAACTGAGAATCAAGGAAAGGGGCTGCAAAAAAAAATGGAGAAATTATGTTTTTTCGCCAAAAAGTTTGGGAAATTGCTTGGGAAATAGTTAGTCATGCTAACTGGCAGGAATTGCTATCTTGTTGTCTAGCTTGAGACTAATTAATGATGAGAAAAGGTTTACATGCCAAAGAGGAAGATGGAAAATGTGAAATATCCGGAGATAAAGGAAAAATAATAAGGATATTCTAGAGAGTAACTATCCTTAAGTAAGTAAAAAATGGACTATTGCCACTCTACATTGTCCAAATAAAGCTGCCCTCATCATCATCATCATCATCATCATTATCATCATCATCATAATCATCACCATCATCACCATTATCATCATCATCATCATCATTATCATCATCACCATTATCATCATCATCATCATCATCATCATCATCATCTCACGTTTTACTGCATGCAGGAACACACACAATCACATCACATGTGCAAGGCTGTACACAATCACAAAGTGACACAATTAAGGAGTGCGGCTTGATTATACACAGCTATTCCCATTTAGTCTATGCAACTCTACTACACACAAACAAGTAAGAGCACAAACACACACACACACAAACACACACACACACAACCAGTTGAGTATGAGAGACAGACATTAAACTATAATTATCCTCTTTAGTTTGCGCGATGGGCATACACCATCACTGCTTTCAGAGGCAACACACACACACACACACACACTGACACACATTATAATTCTAATGGACTGCTTATCGAGCATTATTATCCTTTATGGAGCGCTAACTTATATTCATATGCCTGTGAGTACTCCACTAATAACCACAACATGTGCACACACACACTATATATATATATATATATATATATATATATATATATATATATATATATACACACATCCATTATGCCTATAGCTGATTAAATTTTCACTCTTTTCACTTTTCTCTCACACACTATCTATGATTTGTTGCTGTGTTTAGATCTGAGCTTTGCAATAACACTCTGGCTGTGTATACACTTACAAGATCTCACGCAACTCACACACACACACACACACGCGACAGTTCTAATGGACTGCTTATCTATCATTATTATCCTACATGGAGAACTAACTCACATTCATGCCTGTGAACACACACACACACACACACACTATAGTATACATCACACCCGTCTTTTCATTTTGAATCCCGTGGCAAATATGTGTTCTAAAATGACAATGATTTGAGTCACAAGTCTATAGAAAAATTCCGTAACAACGACGTGTGCATTCAATTTGAAGTGCAAAAAGTTTGCGTTAAATTGTGCTGAGGCGTTGTGTGTGAACGAGCCAACTGGAGCTGCGGCTGGATAACTGCCATAAATGTTCTAAATGCTCTTTGTCAGTTTGTTTGCCTCCTGCCCACATCTTCCGCTCATGGAAGAAAATGTGTGAGCATATGTGTCGCACAGTAAACACTTTTGTGTGTGTGCCACTGTTGGAAAATGAAATTTAATAAGCATCAGCACATGCTGTACTAAGCACAAAAATAAGACGCTCACTGCGCCTGTCTCTCGCTTCCCTCCTCCTCCTCCTCCTCCTCTTTCTCCTCATCCTCCCTTGTTCCCTTGCCTTGCCAGTTTGTTTGCTGAATTTGCTGCATCTGTGAGCCGAAGCATCACAAACTCCACTGGCATGTGTCTGTCTATCAAACACACACACACACACACACTCGCACGCTCGCACACTCTGATGAGCGCTTACAATGTTTTCTGTTCTGACAAGCATTTAGACCATCCGTGTGAAGACAGAGGCATGACAATCTCTTCACACAGACATACCAACGCCAACAGATGCCTTTTCACATGAAATGCAAATAGTAGATGTTGTGCATACTGTGTATTATCTCTCACAAAGCACTCATAGTGTGTGCACACACTCACTGCCAGGAAATCCCATACACACTTTGTACCACTTTTTAAAAGCCCTTTGATACACCTACACAAACACACACACACAAAAATATTTCTCCTCTTTTTCTCCATTTCTCTTCACCTCCTGCCTCCATCACTCCTACACTCCACTCACTCTCCCCTGTTCTCACCCCTTCCCTGTCTTTCATACAGAAGTCTGCATTCCTCTCATCTGCCTGTGCTGATAACTATCCTCTCTCTCTCTCTGTCTCTCTCTCTCTCTCTCTCTCTCTCTCTCTCTCTATATATATATATATATATATATATATATATATATCTCTATATATATACAGGAGTGAAACCAAAATGGCAACAAAATATATATATATGTATATATATATATATATATATATATATATATGTATATTATATATATATTTTGTTGCCATTTTGGTTTCACTCCTGTCATAAAGGAGAGGCACAAACACATGAGAGTACAGAGAGAGAGAGAGAGAGAGAGAGAGAGAGAAGTAATAAGTAATAAGTGTTGTTCTTCTCTGTGCCATAATGCTTTGGCAATACTGAACATGGCCATGGCAGTGAAGCTTGTTGAAATGAAAGGAACTGAAATAAGAGAGAGAGAGAGAGAGAGAGAGAGAGAGAAAGAAGGATCCATATAAATAAAGGCAAAGGTGGAAACTACCAAGAGAAGCAAACCAATGCTGAAAAGAACAGAAGTAAAAAAATAATTAAGGGCAAGGAAAGAGAAGTAAAATAGCATGAAAAGGAAGACATGGTTTGGGGGCTAGCAGTGAAACAATTACCTGTGTAAGCACCTTTCCACCAGGAACTGTGGTACAGCACCATATGCTAACATTTCTAGGGCTGCAGTAACCAGCTGCTGGAATTGTAAGCAGCATACATGTAGCATGCGCTCCGGCATCGCACCCGTATCACAGACAAATCGTTTTTTCTTTTAACAGAGAATGTGGGCTGATTACAATGACACATCCCACAGGCTGAATCCTTGAATCAGAAGGTACTGAATAATGTTCTAAAACAGCACAGCTCTGAAAATAGTTACAGCTGGAACTGATAGGTTCATATTAACATGCTCATTGAAAACGTTATTGTTGCTATAGTGACAGCTACTACATATAATAATAGAACATATAATCGTCGATATGGGGAAGTTTTCTGAGGCATGTATTTATCAGATAGGGAATGAGCACAAAAGCCTGAAGTCATTAAGAAATTCAATCAATGGGAGATTACAAAAAGCACTCTAAACACTAAATATTAACGTTTGTCATTTGTTTTTTATTTATTATTATTATTTTAATTATTATTATTTTGTTAGCAGCTGAAGGCAGAGTTGCAATTAAAAGAATCATTATAGTCGAGAATGCTACAGCAACTTCCTGTGTCACTGCATATTTTATCATTATTTCCTTTTCCATACCCACTAATCATTACTAATCACCTGTGCTGAATTTGATTATCCTTCTTACCAAGACACTTTTAAAGAAAAGATTTCATGCTGTATTTCATTCAAGATTCCCCTAGAGTAAAAGCTTTTCTACATGACTGTACAACACAACAATCTTCAATGCACTCTCAGGAAAATAAAAGGGGTTCCTGAAGGGTTCTTTGAGTGTTTATCAGATACGTCCTCAAGACATGTGCATCTTTCACCATGTGCTTATGCAACATCAACATATGAGCAAGTAATGCCTCTCTCCACCCTGACAGTAGTGCTAATTATTCTCACTTGGATTGGCATGGTTGGGATTCACACTTCACAATCATCCGACTTTTGCACCAATGTAGCGGTACTGGAATGTTTTCAGAAAGTGATACCATTTATCATTGGGATTTGGGATCTAGGGATCGAGTCTATAAGGGTCCCAAGGAGAAAAAAAATCATTTAGGGTGCCTCAAAGAGCCTTTTTTTTATATCAAGAATCGGTCTGGAGAAGAATATATGAGTTGAGCTAGAAATCACTGAAAATAATCACTGAAATATTCCACAGAGAACATTCAAGAACATTCTATTTTGCACATTCAGCATAGAATAAAGGCTTTTCTGCAAGATCATAGAGCACATCAATCTTTAATGCACTCTTAGAAACAAAAAGGCTTCCTGAAGCGTGTTAGTCCTGTACTGAAAGAAATATCCTTTTTTTAATGGTTCTCCAAAGAACCTTTTAGGATCCACTTCCAAATTTGAGGATTTTGTACACTATGGTCCACATCAGTCCTAGTAGAGATGATCACTTTGGATGGTTAATAATCCTAGCTCCCTAAGGAAAGAGGTTCTGCATTTCCTGAAGGGAAAACATCTGTCCTAGGGTTACAAATACAACCTTTAAAATGAATCCCACGGAGGGGAAAAAAAACAATATGCTGTTCATGGTGGTAGATTGAAGTGTGCTGGTTCTTAAGTTGATTTTCTGAGTGGATCATTCAGAGTATGTAAATCACCTGTGTGTACTTCACGCCTCCGGTTGCAAGATTTTTCGTGAGTGAAAGAGTGCAGGACAGGGGGATTTCGATGATATCTAGACCACAGCTTTTAAACACAAGTACTTGCCATTAAGCCTGAAAAAATCAGTGCACTAAAAACAGCTGAGGTAAAATATGGACTGAAGAAAGTGATTTTCTTTTTCGTTTTGTAAAACGATATCACATAAAAGCAACAGACCATTTAAAGCATTTAAAAAGAAAGACTAATGTGATAAATCCTATATACAAACAAGTAGTAAGCATTAAAGTAAACATTTACTAGAAGATTAGTAGGCTATATTTCCAAAACATTGCTTTAAGAATAGTCTTGGTAGTAATGATGATATAATTACTTTAGGGTTGTCTTAATGTAGTGAAATGGCTTTGACCCTCACTATTCACCAGATTATAATAGCACTCAATCCATCACTTTATTCTTATTCAAGATGAACCGCGGCGGCCAGCGTGACGCTGAGACATGATGAAAACTACTTTGTTTATATCAGGCACCGTCTATTAATCCTGTGAACAATTTTACATAGCGATGCGATACTACATTAAGGTCACAAAAACGTGCTCTTGATGTCTTTTATCACACTTTCAATTTGCTTTTTTGAGTTGGTGAATAAACTAAATAATGCCCATGGTGTTGGTCATTCAGTGTGCTCCCCTGGGCAGGGGAAAGTTTAAAGATTGAGCGAAAAGATCACTCATCTGCTACGCCTATTTAAAAAATGATACTTCCGATAAGCAATGTCTCTGATTAAGATACAACTTACACTTTCTCTCATATCTCATTTTATACAACTGAGCAGTTGAGGTTTAACGGCCTTGCTTAAGGGTCCAACAGCGGCAGCTTAATGGACCTTTGATTCAAACACACAACCTTCTGATCGAAAGTCCAACACTAAGCTACCACATCCCCTAATGTTTCCCCTAATATTTCAAAGATTACAGATATTTAATACTTGATTAGTAGTATAATTTGCATGTGTTTAATTTATGACCTTCCACAGATTTTGAGTAGATTTAACTCTATTTCCCAAAGGACACAAAAAATGGTATTTTTGGTATTTTGTTGTGTCCATTTTCAGAATTGAATTTCTCTGTTATGGCAGTCCAGATTGAAGGTTAATGGTTCATAAGATAGTAAACACTCAGGGCTTTAAGAACTTGCAGTTGTTCATAAGCATTTATATTTACATCTCTGGCAGATGCTCTTATCCAGAGCAACTTACATTTTTTAATCTCATTTTATACAACTGAGCAAGTGAGGGTTGAGGGCCTTGCTAAAAGGCCCACCAGTGGCAGCTTGGTGGACCTGGGATTCAAACTCACAACCTTCCAATCAGTAGTCCAACACTAAGCTACCACATCCCAAATATTGCTTTTCTTACCTAGCCTGCTAGGGGCTAAAATATTCATAGTAAAGTCCAAAAACTCCAAAGAAAATTCAAGTTAATTATAAATTAAATGATAATATCATCAATTAAATGTTGATGAATTTCTGCTCCCTGAGATGCCCCAAGTGACTGTTCATAAGCATCTAAGGTGTTATATTCAACCACTAAAATTCTGAGGTTATCCCATCAGAGGAAAAAAACATATCTCACTGAAAGCAAACAGAGTCCTGACTCATTTTATATTAGACTTGCGGCGATAAACTAATTTGTTTACACTGATTGAAAATGTCTGATATGTCAATTTCCAATCTGCCGGTGCAATGAGATGCCAGTGTACTGGTGAAAAGGGTTAAAGCTCAAAATGCCCACGATTTTCAGGGTGATATATTGTGTGTACATCAAGCTGTCAGACAGCAGCACTGGACTTGCTCGAGTTGATATTGCACAAATATTCGAAGCTATTTCAAGGTGAGAACTGCACATAACTGAGACACAAACTCCAGACTTGAGCATACTCTAGATGTGCATGTAGGTCCTGTGCAGCTGTTCAAATAGTGCTTGCATCCAGAGTTATGGCTGAGGTCTGTTTAACAATGTGCACAATTTGGGAATTAAAATCCTCACTATGTGTGTGTAACTCAACTCTGAGTATGGTCCTGTAAGTGTGATAAGCTCTCTGTCCCTCAGTGCTGTGTGGAGTTTAGTGAATCTGCAGGCAAGAGCATGTAGTAAAACTAAACAAGCACCAAATTATACACAAGACACAATCTGTTCTTCTGTGTATTTTTAACATGCTGCAGAGAGTGCGTTCACATGCCTTTCCCTACACTGTGGGGAAATTTAAAATATTAATTGTGAGAAGTAGGACTTAGTTAGAGCAGAAGAGACAAATGTGGAATGTAGTTACAAAAGTCGGTCTAACAGGTGGTGGTGTCTAAACTTAAAACTTAAATCTGTTTATCTTAATTTACACTGCAAATGAGCCAAACCTGGTGATCATTTTCATTTACATTCCTGGCACTTGGCAGACACCCTTATCAAGAGCGACGTACAAAAGTATCTTTGAATAAATTAACACTGGTTCAATAGGTCACTGACTTTGGATACCATCAGCCGAAAAACTGTGTTGGAAGGGATTTTTTTTTTAAATATATAAAACAAACAGAAAATAAGAGCTAGTTTAAGTGCTTCAGGAAGAGGTAGGTCTTCATCCGTCCTTTGAAGACGGCCAGTGACTCTAAGGGAATGTTCATTGTACCACCTCTGTTCTGACAAAACAGAGAAGAGTCTAGATGTATACCTACCTCTTACGCTGAGAGATGGTGGGACCAGTCGAGCAGTGCTAGTAGATCATGGTGAACATGGTGCAGTGCGAGGACCTTTGAGGTAAGAGGGTGCTGGTCTATTCTTGGCTTTGTAGGCAAGCCTCAGTGTTTTGAATCTGCTACCAGAAGCCAGTGGAGGAAACGCAGCAGTGGGGAGGTGTGTGAGAACTTCGGCAGGTTGAAAACAAGTCACGCAGCTGCATTTGGATCATTTGCAGAGGATGAATTGGATTTAGAGGTAGACCTGCCAGTAGAAAGTTGCAGTAGTCCAG
The DNA here is from genome assembly GCF_019097595.1 of Hemibagrus wyckioides. NCBI lineage: Eukaryota > Metazoa > Chordata > Actinopteri > Siluriformes > Bagridae > Hemibagrus > Hemibagrus wyckioides. The sequence continues at coordinate 18,576,025 of NC_080716.1, read as the reverse complement.
TCTCGAAATGACAAGAGGCTGAGCAGCCTGTGTCAATAACACAGCTGAATCCAGGTGATTTAGGGTTGATGTCATGTTTACAGAATGACAATAACTTGACCAGCTCCAACTGTTTCTGATCAGTAAAAAACATTTGAAATAAAGAACTCTGGGTTATTGTAAACATTGGCTAAACAGAAATCTGATTTCATATTGCTTATACTTTACCTTGAGTATGACTGCTCATACTTTACCTTGGGTTCACGATTAATCCTGTGTATTCACAATCTGATGTTTCACACTATACATTCCTAGACCCTTAACCTTCTTATTTGCTAGTTTGTGGTGTCAACAACCGTGAGTGGATAAACACAGTACATGACAGCTTTAAATAACGGCTTGTTTCGTGCTTTCGCATCAGTGACCTTTAGCTCAATCTGACTGTAGCCCAAATGACATACAATTTTCAGTCAGTTTCCTAAATAGTTGGTTATTTCTGACTTTGCTATCCAACCATAACCATAAAAATACTGTCTCCTCTTCTCTCTAAATTGATGTGTTTTCCATAACCACTTCAGATTATTTTTTTTATTTTTCCCCTCAAACATTGCAACTAATGTTTACACAACCCTCTGAGTTTCTCTGACTGTATAAAGCAGGGGTCCCTAACCACCGGGCCGCAGACTGGTACCGAGCCGCGGATCATTTGGTTCCGGACCGCAAAGAAACAATAAACTTCTGCCCGCACCTCACTCCCACATTTGAAGCATGGGTTATTCCATACACCAGTTAGTCCGCAAACTAGCCCATGTTAAAATGACCCAAAAACAAATGTCACTAGAGAGCTCCCCCATGAATACCCCCCCATGGCCACGGAAAAATTGTGAAATATCAAACCGGTCCATGGTACATAAAAGGTTGGGGAACTCTGGTATAAAGTATATGAGTCATGCACTAGTGAGTTTCTAATTGGGTGTCTGTTGCTAGGTATCTAGCCCTAACATTCAAACTCTATATTGTTTCACATTGTACAATGTGGGTTAACACTGAAAAGCACTACTAACCGTTCTTCAGATCAGGGTTTTATAACCCTGGGTAAAGATCAGTGCTAAATCACCAGTGGGAAACAGGGTTAAAAGCAGGGTTTGGAACAACATTAACCCGGAGTTGAGCTCAGTGTGAAAATTTCTAATGAGAAGTACTTCAAAAAAAAAGAGTAAAATATGGCAGGTGTGAATCAGTGGTGTGAGGAGGGCTGATCACATTACTAGTATTTGCATCTTAACAAGCTCTGCATTGCTAATGTGAACACTAATGAAATGTTCTTTTTACACACACACTCAGACTGAACAGCTAAATGCAATGACAGCATGTACAGGATATGTTTTTCTGTAAGGAAGTGTTGATTGTACAGTGTCTGTGTATTTGTGTTGTATGCAAACGCTGTAAGCTTTAGCTTGGAATAGTAAAAGCTTGATAATACACATAATTAAAACAATGCAAGGTTATTATTTTGCACACTGTGTATTTGGAAAGTCATATCTGATTAAGATGTTGTGGTGGATGTGCAGGACAGGTCTTTAAAAAGGTTCGCTGAATCAGCATGGGTACTGTGTCAATGGGAAAGTGTGACTGCAGGGAATAGAGCTTCTCTGAATGAGTGTGACACATGGAGAGAGGGAGAGAGGGAGAGAGAGAGAGAGAGAGAGAGAGAGAGAGAGAGAGAGAGAGATGAAAGGTAAATGGATAGGTAAGAAAGAAAAAGAAGAAGAAGAGAGTGCCAAGTGGACTGAGAGCTAGGAGAGGTGAGACTAAGACTGAGTAATTTTATTATTGAAGAAAGATTATTGAGCAGAGAAATGAGACTGAGAGAGTTGTGAGCTTTTGTCAGGTCTGAGTCTGAGATATCACCTCACTCACAGGGCAAGAGAAAAATGAGACATGCACAAGCAGAAAGAACAGGAAGATAGATAGATAGATAGATAGATAGATAGATAGATAGATAGATAGATAGATAGATAGATAGATAGATAGATAGATAGATAGATAGATAGATAGATAGAAGGAAGGAAGGACAGGCAGACAGACAGATAGACAGACAGACAGACAGAGAGACTGATAGATAGATAGATAGATAGATAGATAGATAGATAGATAGATAGATAGATAGATAGATAGATAGATAGATAGATAGATAGATAGATAGATGATTTTAGTGTGTATGATGTCTTTGCAATATCTGCAGCTGAGTAATTTTTGCAGTGCTAGAATACATTTTTACAGACTGATATGTTGATTTAAGGCGTTACTCCTGAATTGCGTCAGGGATTAACATATCGAACAGAGCTGAATCATTCTAAACTAGATCAAATGACTTTTGAATCGAACTGCCAAGCAGTAAATTGAAGTTGTCATTGAATCAGTGCTGAGCTGAAGATCCACACCTCTAATAGACAGAGAGATTGAAAGAGAGTGAAGCAGAAATAAAGGAGAAGCACGGGCTTACTGGGGTTAGCTGGTGGTACGAGGAGCGAGCCAGAGAGAGGCGAGAGCAAGGGTGCTGAGAGGATAAATATATTGGAGGAAGCAGAGCGAGGGATGCTATGAGAAGGGAAGAGAAAATTTCCCTGTAATAAATGTTCAGGATAGGAGAGAGCCAGAGAATAGACGGGGAGAAAGATGAGCAGTGACATCCTGGGTTGTGCAAGTGTATACAAACATGCACACACACTCACACACACACTCTTACCACTACCACACACTTATTATCCTTGTGAGGACCTTCCACTGACATCATTTTTAATGAATGCCCCTAAACCTAACCCTAACCGTAACCTCAGTAACTAAACAGAAACATTTTTTGCTCTTTTAATTAGATAACCGTCACAAATTCCTATCCCCTTGGGGTGACATTTGGTGCTTGCTAAGCCCCCAAAATCCCCCACCCCCCACCAACACACACAAGCAGATATAGAGTCTGCAAAAAAACAGACCAAGAAACTGGTTGTAAATATTGTAAAAGAGAATGTGAGGAAGAAAAGAAGGGTGATGACAAAAGAAAACAGCACTGAAACTGAAAAAAAAACTTGAGGCAAGCATCCAGTGGGAAAAAAAATGAATAAAAACTATAGGGAGAAAAAAACAAAACATTTTTCGAAAGAAGGGAGAAAATGTGGTACATGAATGCTCAAGAAACCATGTCCTGGTTTTATAGGGAAATGCAACATATTAGAATATTATACACCGAAAGTCTTCATGAGTGGAAGAGGACAGGAGGAGGGAAATGAGACAGGGACAGGGACAGGGAGAGGAGAGAGAGAGAGAGAGAGAGAAGGAAAAATGTGCTTATAATACATATTCTATGTAGAACATTGTACAAAAATGTGGAGCTCATAAAAAATGACAGTACTAGGCTTTAAAATCCTGCACAGAGGCTTTTAGAGAAAGCATTAAGCCTGACACAATTACAGCTTAAACTACTTCGTCCTGGATCACACAATGTCTTAATTAGTGCGTGGTAACCAAATCTCTTACGGCTTCTTTCATTAAAGGAGCAGAGAAATGTGTCGAGGTCATCAATTCCATGCTGGACAACGTACCTCTAATGCAAATCCACATTATAATGTAATGTAAATCGAATAGAAACGTAAATGTTCTCTGAATGATAACATCCGCCACATCCATTTTCTGTCCTAATCATTAAAGTAAAGACAGAGGAGTGAAGGATCTGTGAGAGAGAAGAAGGTTAAAAAAAACAACAAGAAAAAGCAACCTGCAGAAACCCCACAGGGCTTTACCAATGCTGACCTTTGCTAATTCAAAGCTCACAGCGTAACGCCCGGTTCTGCACGGAGACACCTGGCAATCTGTCGAGTCAAAGCAACCATAACATCATCTCCAGATAAACTAGACCAGGTAGCACAATAGATCTCTGCTGCGTTCTCGCTCTCTATCTATCTCTCGTTGCTTACTCTTGTCTCCGTCACCATTTTCCTCGCGTCGAGGGTGTAATATATCACTGACTCATTCTGTCGTTGCGGAACTATTCAAACAATTAAAAATGCATGCTGCTTCAACAAAACACTCGGGCAGCAACTGATGACTTCGCCGCCTCAGGTGATCAATTCAAGTGTCCCTCCGAGCTGCATTTCTTACTAAATTAAATCAGCTCAGTGGGCAAAAATTTTTAGCTTTTTATTTTCCCATTAGTTCTCGCTCTTACTCTATAAGCATTTCCCAACAGAAGTTTAGAGACACCGTTATACTCATTTATATACTCATTTATACACCTGAACAGTTATCCCTACACTTTCAATAGGCTTTAAATCTTTTTTTCTGACTGGACCATTCTAAAACACTGATCAATCATCTTCTCAAATCATTCCTTTGGATTTGGATTTGTGTTTTGGGTTGTTATTGTGCTGACGGTTGAAATTCGTCTTCATTTTCACTATCTAACAGAGGCCTGTAGGTGGTAATCAGAGCTATCCATGATCCCCTCTATCCTGAAGTTGAAAAGAAGCATAAGATAACACAATGCTGCCACCACCATGCTTCACCATGGGTATGGTGTTAAGCTGTCGAATTTTTGCTTTTAGAATTATACACCAAAAGCTCTACCTTGCTTTCTTTAGAACATGACACATTTTGCCAAATACTTTGGGATGATTTTTATTGTTATTATTATTATTATTATTATTATTATTATTATTATTATTATTAGAAAGGGCTTCCACCTAACTGCCCTATCTCATTGGTAAACACATGAAGCATATGATAGATTGTTTTCAAATGCAGTGTCACTAATAAGTATTTGCCTTGCCCTTTTGTTCATTTTACAAGTTCTTGGTAATGTCACTGTGGTACTCCTCATTTTTCACTTGTTACTGGTGGCCTTTGTGGTGTTTTCCTGTTACATCTAATGCTTTGTAAATTCTTTCATCTGTGAGATCCTGTGCCTGCTTTGTAAGCTCTTTGCAGTCCATGGATTCAGCAGTCGCTAAAACCAGGAAGAAACAACTGATCTTCATTTGGGGTTAATCTGAATGACTTCAGTTATGATAGATAAATTAGAATTACTTAAATGTGATTGCTTCAGTCTGAGACATAGTCACATGCCCACAATGTCTATTGTCAAAAAAATATATAGGAATTTTGTTGGTTCCTACACACTAAAGGTCTAAAAAACCCCCTTATTTTGGTCTTTTTTTTGGTCGTATTTTTTTACTTTACAAAAAAACCCTGCAACTTTAAGAGGAGTTTGTTTACTTTTTATATCCGCTATAACTTGTATACATTCTGCATAATATGACTGTGAGATAAGTACAAAAGAATGGTGTCCAGAGCATAGCTGTAGCATTTGTATTTTTTGAACCTTTGCTTTTTCACCTAGTGGATAAGCCAATTCAGTGAAGCTGAAAGGATGTGAAAGATGCACATTTCCTTCTGTTAACAGGTACTCTCGCTTCCCACTGACTTTATCTAGGTGTACTCTGAACTGTGAATATAGAGTACGAGCCTTGCTTTTTGATCCAATACACGTCAAGGGTGCTGGATGTTTCCGTCAAACATCTAGCACGGCTCAGCTGGAACCACATCTCTCCAGGTACAAGGAATACATGCATCAATACTTTTTCCTGTCCTGGCACCCAGCTGGTGGAATGAACTTCCTCTGGCTTTCTGTACAGCTGAGCTGCTGTCTGTCTTCGATCAAAGACTAAAGACCAACCTCTTTACTTAGAACTGAAATAAAATTTCTTCATTTGGTCGCTTTCTTTCCTTGCGGTATGAATACTCCTCTCCCAGGGTTTAAGCTAGATGTTGTACTGATACTCTTACCTTTATAACTATCCATCCATCCATCCATCGACGCATCCATCCATCCATCCATCCATCCATCAGCAGACACAGTCACACACTCAGACCCATTCACACACTACAGTTTGAATACAACACATGACTTTGGCCTTGGGCAGGAAACCGGAGTACCCAAAAGAAGCCCCAGAAATACAGGGAGGATATGTAAACTCTGTTCACACAGTGGAGGATGAACTTCCAACTGCGGAGGTCTAACTTCTAAGTCACATCATGATGCGTTTTAATGAAGATTAAACAGCACTTTTGTAATTTCCTTGGATAAGGATGTCAGTGTAAAAGACTGTGGTCTTTTAAAAGAATCGAGGCACTACCTAGTAACAGTTTCATCATACTTTTGCTACGCTGTTTTCTTACAGTTATTTGGAACACGTCTGGATGCGCTGTCTTGACATTCGACATGCAGTTATTATGGTAAAAGTCTCTTTTTTCTCTATGCCTGTTAGACCTTTCTTGTTAGCAATGGTAGCAGCTCTACAATATTTAACAAATACACAGAGCATTTTACAGTACAGTGCTAACTAGACAGTCCAACAGTAATTGGATGGCTTATAAAACATCACAAAGCTGGAAATATCGTAGCTGTACAGTGTATTTGCAGCAGCATATGGCTAATAAACACTGAAAACTATTGACTCTATACTCTGAAAAGCTATGAAAAACTGCTAGCTGTCCCAGTAGCTGTGATGTACAAGGAAAACTGTTCCAGTAGCTGCAGAACAGAGAAATGTAGAACAACAGGAAACTAAACGGTTGAAATCTGGAAAAAGAAAAGATGATTTTATTTCTCCAAATTTCTTTCACTCAAAGAATCTTGGCTGAGAGGAGTGGAACATGATGTTGTCTTCTGCTGTTGTAGCCCATCTGCCTCAAGGTTCCACATGTCTTGCATTTGCAGATGCTTTTCTCCTCATCACACTTGTGGTTATTTGAGTAACCGTAGCCTTCCTGTCAGCTCAAAGCATTCTGACCATTCTCCTTTGACCTCTCTCATCGACAAGGTGTTTCCAGAGGATGCAAAAGATGCTTTATTCCCCCACACTGTTCTGTGTGAACAACCTGCCAACATGCCAAGTCACAGTAGTCGCATTTTTTCCACATCCTGATGTTCGATGTGACCCGTAAGTGGACCTGTAATTGGATAATTGCGCAAAAGATGAGGTGCACAGATTTTCCCAATACAGTGGTCAGCGAGAAACTTTTCTCTGTGCTACATTTTTCTCAGTGGGAAGAGATTATACAGTAATGTTTACCAAGTAATCATTTAGTAATGTAAATATATACAGTATGTGATCTAGGTCAGGCTTGTTAAGCACACATATAGGAACATCATACATATACATATTTCATACTTACAGAGCTCTGCACAAATCTGCACATGCATGAGTGTGCTTTCGCCTGTAATTACTATGTTATGTGATGCCTGTTGAATAATTTAAACACAAATTTGTTCATTGTGGCAGGTTAATGTGTGTGTTAGAGAGGGAAAGAGACAAAAGCAGAGTGTTTATTATGGTCTGGCTTTTGGTGAGCCATTAGCTAGAGACTGCATGGACCAGGTGTTAACAGAAATAATTAACCAGTATGTTTATCAAGGGAATTTCTCTCGTTCGCTTAATCTATCAGAAAGAGGAAAGGAGGAACGGAGAAAAGGATTTAGTCTACTCATCTAATATTCTACATAGAGTTACTATGGTCATGTACTGTATACTACTGTATACTAATGTACATGTGTGAATAAAGAAATAACTCGTGCTTGGGTTTCAGTGTATGCATTGTGTGTGTGTGTGTGTGTGTGGTCTAAGTGAGCATTTAGTATGATGGATGATTTAGTCCTGACCCTTAGCCTTAGCCGTCGGCCACTCTTCATCGTGGGTGTGTGTTCCTGAGATAATGCATTCCGGGGATAATGATACCACCAATAATAAATTTGCTTTTAGACTCTTTCTTTTGCATGCATTTGCATACAGGAAGAAAATAATATAAAAAAACATAACAGTGCATTCTGGGTGCTAATTTTGCATTAGCAAATATAACCCAGACTGTATTATTGATGGACATTTATTTTTCAAGGCAACATCATGAATGTTTTATTTCTGCTCCAAATATACTGTGTATAAAGGGTCTGACTACTACAGTATACATAAGCAACAGAATGATGATGAAAAGGTCCATGGTCTGCTTTCACTAACTTCATGAGCTCTATAAGTTATGGATGTGTTCTGTCAGCCAGTTTGGATGCATTCATCTCCTTCAGCACATGGCAGCATGTGGAGAAATTAGAAGAGTCGAGAAACTTCACTTTTAAGGCAAGTAGAGCTGAGCTCTGACACTGTAATCTGATAGAAATGTAAATTGTAGAAGGGCATAATAATAATAATAGTAATGATAATGTAATGCTAGATATCAAAGGTCTGGTAAAAAAAAACAAATCTGTAAGAGTTAAGATCCGGCCACGCTAATATAGTTAGGGAAAGTAACAAAAACTTGTTTCAATTAATTTCCAGCTACTGTTCCCACACTGTACTTTTGGCACTTGGGAACGTAGTAAGGTTCCTCCACCTCCTAAATACCAATTATCCCCGAGGGATAGATAAAGTGGGCCGAACTGGGCAATTGCTCATTCACTATCAGCATACACAACTGCTAGCAAAGCCATAGTTAACTTTCTAATTTATGGAAAAAGTAACTTTTCCGAGAACAAAATCTGCAAGCCAACTGAATTAAATTGAACTCAATACAAAAAGAAACCCCTGCACAATCACAATGACA